>NW_027364265.1:0-272042 GCF_046119375.1 Phyllobates terribilis
TTTACATTGGACTCCATCCATTATAGAGCGATAAACATTTATGCTCCGCAGACCAGGAAAGAGCGGAGGGAACTATTTGACCACATGAAACCATATTGCTTTACATCTAAAGTATTTATATTGTGTGGGGACTTTAATAATGTGTCCTGTAATGTGGACAGATCCAGCAGTCATAAGCAACTAAGATATGATGAGACGTTCCTTAATAATATAGTCCAGCAGGCCCACCTAGTAGACCCCTATGGGTCTCATCATACCAGTAAGACGTACACTTACCATAAGGGTGGTAATGCCAGTAGGATAGACCGGGTGTATATAAAGAGGGAGGTGAGATGCTCTCAGTACAGGATCAGCCCCCTGGAGTATTCGGACCATTGTATGGTGAGTGTGACGCTGGATCTGGCCCAAGCTGTGGTCTGTGGAAAGGGGTACTGGAAGGTGAACAGCTCTGTGGTCCAAGATCCTCGGTTCAGAGAGGCCTTCACCACATTCTATAATAAACGTAGGACCACCCAGTGTATGTGTGATGACACAGCCGAGTGGTGGGAGATCATGAAGAGTGACATCAAGCAGTTTATTATACGAGCAGCCAGGAGACGTAGTAATATGGATTATATGAGATACACAGCCCTGAGACTGCACCTCAGCCGGCTATACAGCAGGATGAATGGTGGTGAGGAGGTGGACGGACGGAGCGTCAGCCATATAAAGCAGCGGATGAGGGAGCTGCAGTACGATCGCCTCAAGTCTCTCAAGGCGGAGGGACAGTTTGATAGTTGGGGCATCCATAACCCAGATCCCTTTATTGCCTGTAAGAACAGGGTTAGTAAGAAGCTGATCACTGGCTTGTTAGATGAGAATGGGGTGGAGCAGTCTGAGCCAGAGAAAGTCCACAGGATCATTGGGGATTATTATAGAGATCTGTATAAAGGGGCTCATATTAATAAGGATGACATTAAAGCTTATCTGAAGGGGGTGTCCCTACCAACGTTAGACCTGGTGCAGGCAGATAGTATGGCCGATCCCATAACTGAGGATGAGGTGAAGAGGAGCATTGACTCCTTAAAGGCCAACAAGAGCCCAGGACTAGACGGCCTGACCAGCGGGTTTTACAAAGAGTTCAGGGACTTGTTGGCTCCGGACCTGGTGCAGGTCTATAATGATTGCCTCTCTGCAGGGAAGCTTCTACAGTCCCAGTATAGATCTGTTCTGGTTCTCTTAGCAAAGAAGGGAAATCTAAAAGATGTAAGGAACTGGCGTCCACTGTCTTTGCTAAACACTGACTATAAAATCCTGGCCAAGATCTTGTATTATCGGCTGAGTGAGGTGGCGGGTGAGCTGATCATCGCCAACCAAACGTGTGGTGTGAAGGGTCGGACGATAGAGGACTCATTGCTGCTGGTGAGAGAAGCTGTGACGTACATTAACCCCTTAATAACATCTGACGTACTAATACGCGTCTGTGCCCTGGGACTTAAGAGCCAGACCCGTATTAGTACGTCATCGCGATCGCCGCCGGGTGTCAGCTGATTGTCACAGCTGACACCCGGTACTATGTGCAGGGAGCGGTCCTGCACCGCCTCCAGCACATTAACCCCTGCGATGCTGCGATCGAAGTCGATCGCGGCATTGCGGGGGCAAGGGGAGGTGATCGCCGATACTCACCTTCTCTTCCGGCTTCCAGCGCAGTCTGCAAAGGCTTCCCGGGTGTTGCCATGACGACCCGATGACTTGTTCTATTAGTCCATCTATACTGACCTCCATCAGGTTGCAAATTGAATATAATTTTTATCTGCATCTAGCTCTGAAAAAATATTTGGCCTTCTAGCAGTGTGTGGGACTTTCTCTATTAGTCCATCTATACTGACCTCCATCAGGTTGCAAATTGAATATAATTTTTATCTGCATCTAGCTCTGAAAAAATATTTGGCCTTCTAGCAGTGTGTGGGACTTTCTCTATTAGTCCATCTATACTGACCTCCATCAGGTTGCAAACTGAATATATTTTTTTCTGCATCTACCTCTGAAAAAATATTGGGCTTCTAGCTGTGTGTGGGACTTGTTCTATTACTCCATCTATACAGACCTCCATCAGGTTGCAAACTGAATATATTTTTTTCTGCATCTACCTCTGAAAAAATATGTGGCCTTCTAGCAGTGTGTGGGACTTTCTCTATTAGTCCATCTATACTGACCTCCATCAGGTTGCAAACTGAATATAATTTTTTTCTGCATCTAGCTCTGAAAAAATATTTGGCCTTCTAGCAGTGTGTGGGACTTTCTCTATTAGTCCATCTATACTGACCTCCATCAGGTTGCAAATTAAAAATAGTTTTTATCTGCATCTACAGTACCTCTGAAAAAATATTTGGGCTTCTAGCTGTGTGTGGGACTTGTTCTATTAGTCCATCTATACTGACCTCCATCAGGTTGCAAATTGAATATAATTTTTATCTGCATCTAGCTCTGAAAAAATATTTGGCCTTCTAGCAGTGTGTGGGACTTTCTCTATTAGTCCATCTATACTGACCTCCATCAGGTTGCAAATTAAAAATAATTTTTATCTGCATCTACCTCTGAAAAAATATTTGGGCTTCTAGCTGTGTGTGGGACTTGTTCTATTACTCCATCTATACTGACCTCCATCAGGTTGCAAACTGAATATATTTTTTTCTGCATCTACCTCTGAAAAAATATGTGGCCTTCTAGCAGTGTGTGGGACTTTCTCTATTAGTCCATCTATACTGACCTCCATCAGGTTGCAAATTAAAAATAATTTTTATCTGCATCTACAGTACCTCTGAAAAAATATTTGGGCTTCTAGCTGTGTGTGGGACTTGTTCTATTAGTCCATCTATACTGACCTCCATCAGGTTGCAAATTGAATATAATTTTTATCTGCATCTAGCTCTGAAAAAATATTTGGCCTTCTAGCAGTGTGTGGGACTTTCTCTATTAGTCCATCTATACAGACCTCCATCAGGTTGCAAACTGAATATAATTTTTATCTGCATCTAGCTCTGAAAAAATATTTGGCCTTCTAGCAGTGTGTGGGACTTGTTCTATTAGTCCACCTATACTGACCTCCATCAGGTTGCAAATTCAAAATAATTTTTTGTCTGCATCTAGCTCTGAAAAAATATTTGGCCTTCTAGCAGTGTGTGGGACTTTCTCTATTAGTCCATCTATACTGACCTCCATCAGGTTGCAAACTGAATTTTTTTTTTTCTGCATCTACCTCTGAAAAAATATTGGGCTTGTAGCTGTGTGTGGGACTTGTTCTATTAATCCATCTATACAGACCTCCATCAGGTTGCAAACTGAATAAAAAAATTTTCTGCATCTACCTCTGAAAAAATATTTGGTCTTCTAGCTGTGTGTGGGACTTGTTCTATTAGTCCATCTATACTGACCTCCATCAGGTTGCAAATTGAATATAATTTTTTTCTGCATCTAACCCAGCCAATAGTTTTGGCCTAATACCACAGTTTGGCCACTCAGCTCTGCTCGGTTCCCATCCATTGTTTTTTTGTGCAAACAACTCCAGAGTTGTGAATTAGTTAACCACCAAAATGAGTGGAAAAAGGCCTGCTGCTGGTGGAAAGGGGAATAGGCGTGTTGGGAAGGGGAAAAAAGGTTGTGTCCGTGGGGTAGGTGTTAAAGCAACAGTAACATCTGCAGAAGAAAGACCATCTTCCAGCCAAACTAAAATGTCTACTTTTAGCGGACAATGTGATAAGATCCCTTTCTTACGGCCACGCCAATCGCTACAAATTCCAGATGAGGCACAAAAACAGCAGGTGCTTCAACGGATATCAAGTGCTCCTTTAAGTGGGCTCTCCTCCACATCAACTTCAACATCACAAATACTCCAGTCCTCAAAGGTGTCACCCCAATCGCACTTGCTTCCTCACAGCTCCCAAATCTCCAGCTGCCCGTCTGAGTATGAGGTAGAACAGATGGTTGAGTCTGCAGAGCTGTTTACTCATACTATAGCCTGGGAATCAGAGGTCGACTCCAGCGCTTCTGTGAATCCAGACGAGGAAATAATCTGCACTGATGCCCAGAATCTTTATGAGTCGGATCCAGGACCAGACGCAGAAGGTTCTGACCATAATGTAGACCCTCATTCCCAAACTGTAACTCCTGTTGGTGGAGACAATGAGGAAGACGATGATAAGACTCAAATACCTGATTGGAGCGACAACTTTAGTTTTTTGTCAGGGCAGGAACAGGTTGGCTCTGAGGACGACGGGTGTGATAACGCACAGGGTGATGATGATGAGGTTGGAGATCCCACTTACTGTCAACCCACAGTCAGCCAAGAGATGAGGTCAGCAGAGGAGGTGGAGGAAGATGCTAGTGACGACGAGGTCAGGTTGCGCCTTCCTGGACAGAGACGTAGTACTGGAAGCACGTCAACAACTGCATCCTCAAACACAACTCTGCCTCTCACCACAAGTCGTGGTGGCTCTTCAGGTCGCATGGGTGCTAAGCCTTGCATAGCCTGGGCATTTTTTCAGATCGATAAAGATGACCCAACTCGTGTTATCTGTAACATTTGTCAGCAAAAGCTAAGTAGAGGCCAAAAAATACATAGTTTGAGTACTTCATGCATGAACCGGCACATGGACATGAAGCATAAGTTGCAGTGGGAAGCTCAGTGTGCTACAATGCGGCCTAGCCGGCCGGGCCAACCACCGTCTGCCATATCTTGTGCATCCGCAGCCTCTTCATCCTCTGTGACTGGGGGGACAGCAGTCACACCTGTTTTGGGGCGCAGACCTGCCACCTCTTTACCCGCAACAGCCAGCGTGATTGGCAGGTCATCATTTTCTTTGGAGGTGGTAACACCAGCTGGTGTTGAGCGCTGTCCGACATCGATAGCACCACCTTTGGATCAAGGCAACCTAACATGTCCGTCTGCATCTTCCTCACAGACCGGCAGTTTGCCGGGGACACCCTTATCAACCCCGTCTAAGCACAATAGCCAGCCCTCGGTCCCTCAGATGTGGACAAGTAAAAGACCATTTCCTCGTAGCCATGAGAAAGCTAAGAGGTTGAATTTCACCATCTGCAAGCTCTTGGCTACAGAAATGCTGCCTTTCCGCCTGGTGGACACAGAGGATTTTCGAGACCTTATGTCCGTCGCAGTGCCCCAGTACCAGATGCCCAGTCGGCACTACTTCTCAAAGAAAGGTGTGCCTGCGCTCCACCAGCATGTCGCACACAACATCACCGCTTCTTTGAGAAACTCTGTGTGTGACAGGGTGCATTTCACCACAGACACTTGGACGAGTAGGCATGGACAGGGGCGTTACATGTCGCTGACTGGGCACTGGGTAACTATGGTGACAGCAGGACAAGGGGCTGCTGTCCAAGTCTTGCCGTCCCCACGAGTTGTGCGTCAATCCTCTTTATGTCAAAGTTCCTCCACTGCTTCTGCCTCCTCAACCTCCTCTCGGTCTTCCACCTGCACCCAAAGCCTGTCTGGTCATGCCACAAGCTTTCTAACTGCGCAGAAGGGATCCTGCACACCTCCTTACTATGCTGGCAGTAGGGCTCAACGTCATCAGGCGGTTTTTACATTGAAATGTCTGGGAAATGTGAGTCACACAGCTGAGGAGTTGTGGTCAGCTCTGGAGAACCAATTTCATGAATGGTTGTCTCCACTGGACCTGAAACCAGGGAAGGCCGTGTGCAACAATGCTGCAAACCTGGGTGCGGCCCTTCGCCGGGGCAATGTCACACACGTGCCTTGTATGGCTCACGTGTTGAACCTGGTTGTCCAGCAATTTTTAGCCCACTATCCCAGACTAGATGGCCTTCTGCAGAGGGCACGGTCGCTGTGTGCTCACTTCCGCCGTTCGCATCCCGCAGCTCAGCGACTTACATCTCTACAGAAGTCGTTGGGCCTGCCACTTCACCGGCTAAAATGCGATGTGCCTACCCGGTGGAATTCAACTCTGCACATGTTGCAGCGACTGTGACAGCACCGACAAGCCCTGGTGCAATACGTTCTGACGTATATCCTGGGCCAACGAGATCCAGAGGTGGGGCAAATCATGCTGGAGGAGTGGTCTCAGATCAGGGACCTATGCACCCTTCTGCACAGTTTTGAAATGGCGACGAAGATGTTTAGTGCTGACGATGCCATTATCAGCATGACTATTCCGGTGATTTACATGCTGGAGCACATGTTAAACAGAATTCGGAGTCAGGTGGTGGCACAAGAGGAGGTGGAGGAAGTAGAGGAGGAGGAGTTGTATGCGGAAGGGCTAACATCTGCAAGGTCCAGACGGTCGGCAGCACCAAGGCGGCAGGCATGTGAGGGTGGGGGAGATGGTTTTACCAGGGCGCATGGTAGCAGCCAAACTAGTGAGGAAGGTGCAGGAGCCCAGGAAGAAGTGGAGGACGAACTGATGGAAGACTCATCAGATGAGGGAGACCTTGATCACATTTCTGTTGTGCGAGGTTGGGGGGAGAGGACAGAGGAAGGAAGCATGATTGTTACCTCGCCACCAACACAACAGGGACTTGGTGCTCCTGGATGCGCAACACACATGAGTGCCTTCTTGCTGCACTACCTGCAACATGACCCTCGAATTGTGAGAATTAGAAATAATCCTGACTACTGGGTTGCCACACTGTTAGATCCCCGGTACAAAAGTAAATTTGCAGAAATTATTCCTGCCATAGAAAGAGATGCACGCATGCAGGAGTATCAGCAGAGACTGTTGCAGAATCTTACATGTGCTTTTCCACAAAATACCAGTGGTGCACGTAGTGAATCTCACAGTTCCAACTTGCCAACCGTGGGACCGTCAAGTGTTCAGCACTCAAACCGTAACAGAACCACAGTATCTGCTGGTAACATCAATTTTGCGGAATCATTTCACCACTTTTTTAGCCCATCCTTTGCAAGGCCACAGGAGACAAGAAGTCTGACACATAGTCAACGCCTAGAGACGATGGTACAGGAGTATCTCCAAGTAAACATTGAAGCCACGACTGTGTCACTGGACCCTTGCTCTTTTTGGGCTTCCAATCTGGATAAATGGCTGGAGCTAGCCACTTACGCCTTGGAGATCTTGTCATGCCCCGCAGCCAGCGTTCTGTCTGAACGTGTGTTCAGCGCTGCTGGTGGTGTGCTGACAGATAAGCGCACGCGGCTCTCCACTGATAATGTAGACAGACTCACGTTCATAAAGATGAACAAATCATGGATCCGAAACGACTTTTCTACCCCTGTGTCATCCCGGGGAGAGTAAAAGCTTGATGATTGGTTAAAATCACCCTACCAACCGTTTTAAGCTTTCAAATTACTAAGCATGTTTATCTGTATCTTGGCTGGAAAATAATTTGGGCTTTGTAGCAGTGTGCAGCACTGATTCTATTAGGCCATCTATAATAAGCTCCACCAGATTTAAAATTACTAATCATGTTTATCTGTATCTTGGCTGGAAAATAATTTGGGCTTTGTAGCAGTGTGCAGCACTGATCCTATTAGGCCATCTATACTAAAGCTTCACCAGATTTAAAATTAACAATAATTTTTAGCTGCATCTAGCCCGGAAAATAATTTTGGGGCTCCGAGATGCGCAAGACACATAAGTGCCTTCTTGCTGCACTACCTGCAGCATGACCCTCATATTGTCAGAATTCGAAGTAATCATGACTACTGGGTTGCCACACTCTTAGATCCCCCAAACTTTTCGATCAACCTTTTCATTTTAATAAAGACCAAAAAAATGGTCATTTTTGAAATTATAAGCATTAGCAGGTTGTTAGAAACTGAAATCAAACAGTTTTCAACTCAAAACTTTATTCTAGGTGATGTTACATTTTCACATAGGACCCCTTGTTCGAAAGGAGCTTCTGAACTCTCTCGTCCATTGAATTTGTCAGGTTTTGGATGGTTTCTGCTTCAATTGTTTTGCATGAGGACAGAATACCCTCCCAGAGCTGTTGCTTAGATGTGAACTGCCTCCCGCCATCATAGACACTCCTTTTAATGATGCTCCAAAGGTTCTGAATGGGGTAGAGGTCAGGGGAGCATGGGGTCACACCATAAGTTTGTCCCCTTTTATGCCCATATCAGCCAGAGATGCAGATGTTTTATGTGCAGCATGAGATGGTGCATTATCATGCAAAAAAATGATCTTGCTGTGAAATACACGGTTCTTCTTCTTGAACCATGGCAGGAAGTGCTGTTTGAGAAAATCCACATACATTATGGAGTTCATCTTTAGCGCCTTCAGGGATCCTAAAGGGGCCGACAATCTCTCTCCCCATGATTCCAGCCCAAAACATTACTCCACCTCCTCCTTGTTGGCGCTGTAGCCGTGTTTACGTGGGGTGTCCATCAACCAGCCATCCTCCACTCCATCCATCTGGACCATCGAGCGCTGCACGGCACTCATCCGTGAACAAAACAGTTTTGAAATCAGTCTTCATGTAATGTTTGGCCCACTGGAGCCGTTTCTGCTTGTGTGAAGTGGATAGAGGAGGTCGACAGGATGGCGTATGCACAGCTGCAAACCTCTGAAGGACCCTGCATCTTGTTGTTCGGGGGACGTTGGAGGCACCAGCAGCTTCAAAAACTTGTCTGCTGCTATGACAAGGCTTTTTTGCCGCTGCTCTTTCAACCTGACGTAATTGCCTGTAGGAAAGAGTCCTCAATTTGCCCTTATCAGCACGCACACGTGTGTACTGTGAATCAGCTACATACTTCTTGATTGCCAAGACACTTCATCCTGATCATCGCACAATGTTGATTGTAGTCATGCCTTGACCTAAACACTCCACAATTTGTTGCTTCTCAGCAGCCGACACATCCTTTTTCTTTCCCATTTTGGCAGAAAATGTAGGCTGCTTAATAATGTGAGACAGCCTTCTTAAGTAGTCTTGCCTTTCATTGGACACACCTGCCAAACTAATTAGCACAGGTGTCTGCAATTGCTTACAGTGATATAAAGAGCCCTGACACACATCACCATCAATGAGTTTAACTGACAAACAAACAAATTCTTCCCTTATCACTCCTAAACACTTTTTGCATAATAATTTGGAACACAGTGTACATGTGCTTTTCCACAAAACACCAGTGGTTCACGTAGTGAATCTTACAGTTCTAACTTGCCAACCGTGGTCTGTATGGAGTTGTTCAATAAAGGGCCCAAAATTAAGATAACATAGATGGGAGAGGTCTCTATGAATAGGAATTCCTAAGTATTTGATACCCTGTGAGGGCCAGGCAAAGGGAAAGTTGAACTGGATGGAATCCTATATGGATTTGGGGAGGGAGACATCGAGGGCCTCAGACTTCGCTGCATTGATTTTAAAATTTGACCATGTAACAAAGTGATCTATTTCAGCCATAACAGCATGGATGGATATATGTGATTGAGTGATATATACTAGGACATCATCAGCAAATAGAGAGCACTTGTACTCGGTGCCTTCCACCTAATATTGGGGTTATGACGAATTGATGAGAGCAGGTGCTCCGTCACTAGGATGTATAAGAGAGGGGACAGAGGACATCCCTGCCTTGTCCCATTGGTGATTGTGAAAGGTGATGAAAATGTTCTGACGCGCCCCCTGGGCCTTGGGACACCCGGAGCCGGACCCTTTTTGGTGGATGCTGGTGGTTGTAGTCTCCGTGGCGGCGACCCGGTTCCGTGGCTCAGGGCGGTCAAACCAGTGGCGGAACTATTTATGTGGTTTTGATGTTTAAATATCCGACTACGCCACCCGTGGATTGCGGTCAGAGTGAACCGCCGCTACAGGGCAGACCGCTAAGGCTGGTGTTGTGGGTGCAGCAGAGCGTAGCATAACTCCCCACGGGAGGAGTATAGCCTCAGGGCAGTGTATGCGGAGGATGGGGGTGATGGTGCAGGGCAGCAGCAGTAACGACACGGAGTCAGTGATGCAGTCCAGGGCCTTTACTCACAGTTCTTATTATCCAGACCACGTCTGCAGGTAACGGCTGCCCACGTCGTACTGTGCTCACCAGGTGAGGGGCTCAGACAACTCCCAGATAACTTTGGAGCGCTTCACAGGACCCCCTTTGTGTGTCCTTTGTCTGGCCTTTCTTACCAACCCTTCTGTCCGGCTGCCTCGGGCCTCCTCTTGGTAAACTTGGCGCCAGTTTCCCTGACCCTATGTGGTGCCTTCCTAGCGGGTGTAGCGAGGGGCTGCGCCACATAAAATGTCACAGCCTCCTGTTTCTAGCTGAGGGTCGTTTCCTGCCTCCACTAGTTTCGGGGACCGGTCTCCCCCTTTGGCCTGACCCCTCCACGCAGGTGGATTCGGGCGTGCGGTGGCGACTGACTCGCCCGTCCGCACCCCTGGGATCCCTTCGTTCCTCGTTCCTGGAGCCTTCTCCGCTCCTCTTCCTTCCTTCTCCCTCTTCCAGGCCTGGGCCTCTGTTACTAGGCCCGCCTCCGGAGCAGAGCTCATGCAGAGCCCCTGCTCCCTGCCACTTCTGCTCAGACTTCTCTGCACTGAACTAAGATGGTGCCCACCTTTTATACTCCCTTCTCAATGCACCCAGGAACTGCTTCCTCCCTGCTCCTGCACTACAGGGTTCCCCTTCCTCAGTGTTCCCTCCCCCCACTCCAGCCAGGGACAGGGACTGTCGTGCCCATCTCAGGGGCATATTGGTCGCCCTGCCCCACGGCAATGTGGTGTAATGCATGCAGGTGTCGGGTCCTGATCCACACTACATCCTTACCTGAGAGTGAGATATCACACCTCTGGGTGAGGTGCAATACCTCTGTAGCAACCGAGCCCTCAGGGTGCTACAGTTCCATTTATCTTCAGCCTAGGTGACGTATTGCGATACAGGGCCGTGATTTTGGCTATAAAAGGGTCCCCTAGACCCCTACCCCAAGCTTTTTAAGAGAATCATATATGGCGTGCCAGGAGACTCTATGGAATGCTTTCTCAGCATCCAACGAGAGTATCTAATTACAAATTTTTAATTGCATCTAGCCCAGGAAATACTTTGTGCCTAGTAGCAGTGTCTGCTAGTCAGCGGATTATCCTGGCTGTTAAGCAAGCTACACCACCTGTAGTTTGGACACTTATTTTTTTCAAAGGAAATGCTTCGGGACCACGGGATACTCAGTGAAGAGCATCAGGAGGCACCCCAAGGCATAGGGGCTGGGACTGGCAGTAGGATACCTTGCGGTGGACCGCCGAGCTCGATCCTTATAAAAGCTTTTTAACTGCAGCAGCTTTAGTGGACGCTACTGGAGCTGGAATTACGCGGCTGCTTGCATGAGACTTGCCCTCCAATAGATCCTTGTAAATGGATTTAAAGTGTATTCATTCAAATTAGAGAGACAATTTAAATTAAAAAGCTTAGAGCTGCCTCCACCACAGGGGGGCTCGCTCGACCCACCAGCGGACAGGCACCAGTATTGGGAGAGGGGGGCTGGCCGTCAGGGTTCACCGCGGCTCTGGCACAAACCCGGCGACGCGGAGGTGGCATGGGCAGGAGCGGACTGAACGTGTCGGCTTCTCACTTTTTGGATTTTAGAAGGGCATGACATGCCTATATCTGTGTCTCCCCCTCCTTTTACTCCTCCACCTCTTTTCTTTTCGCATGACTATATGTACTTGTCACTTTTCCATGTGTTAGTTGTGTCTTCTGAGCAGTTTGTCAGCTTTTGGACACCTTTGAAGGTGTTTTCTATGTGTTTCTATGTGTTTTTGTTTGCCTGCCATTGGTTTTAACGGTGTTCGAAGGTGTTCGACGAACAGTTCGGCGAACACACGGGTGTTCGACGAACCGAACCGAACTCGAACACTACGGGGGTGGCTCAACACTACACAGGACGTCCAGCATATCTTAGATGGAACAGCTTTCATCCAAGACACACAAAAAAATCCATCATCTACAGTCAAGCTCTGAGGTACATTCGAATCTGTTCAGACAGCAAGGACAGAAAACTGCAGCTACTATCCCTGAGGAATACATTCCTACAACAAGGATCCCATCCACTGGTAATAGATGAACAAATTCACAGAGCTACAAGGATACCAAGAAGTAGCCTCCTGGATTACAGACAAAGGGAGGACAACAACAGGCTTCTCTTGTGGTCACATACAACTCCCACATGAACATCCTAAGGAAAATTGGTGCTGATCTCCAACCCATATTCCACAGAGACCACAAACTGAAAGAAATATTCCCAGAACTACCACTTCTCTCCTACAAACAGCCCCCTAACTTAAGGAATCTCATTGTCAGAAGTGTCCTCTGATCACCATCAGTGACGGGCACATTCCCATGTAAAAACAAAAAATGCAAAACTTGTACCCACATATCACCATCAAATACAGTCTGTATACCTAACACAAATCAGGACTACAAAATCATGGATGTCTTTTCATGTACATCCTCCAGTGTGGTGACATGATACAATGTACAAGGTGTCCGGAAGGAGTTTATATTGGAGAAACGATGCAAAAACTGCAAACAAGAATGAATTTACACAGACACACAATTAAGAATGAACAGGACACACCTGTGGGAAAACATTTCTCTGGCCGGGGACACTGTATGAAAGATCTAAAAGTTTTAATACTAAAAGGTCACTTCAAGGGCAACAGAGAAAGAAAAATTTGGGAATTCAAATTGATAAGGATGTTCAATTCACTGACAACAGAACTAAATATAACACCTGGCTTTATGACTCACTACATGGACACAATTCACACCTCCAGATAATTAAACATTCCCAAGGCCTCTCATTTTGCAAAAAAAAAAAAAACAACTAATTTGCTCTCCCTAACTTATCTGTAGGAGACATCACAACTTACACCTCATGAACAAATGTCTTGTTGTAACATCTCTCAAATGCTGTGCCTTTTGTCTCATGAATTCATTTGTAATCTTGCCTGAAGAAGGAGCCTCTGTGCTCTGAAAGCTTGCATATATATATATATAATTTCTGGTTAGCCAATAAAGGTATCACTCCGAGAATACTTTTGTCATTTTTGGCATACAAGTATTTACATCGATTTTTCTGGCTATCACGGTGCCACAATATAACTTTGTATTGTACATCAAACAGTGTTAGAAAGTTCAGAAAATTCCATTTTGCAATGATTAAAGTTCCGTTGTGAATTTTAGCGTGACTGGACCGTTCTTACGGAAATGTTTCCTGCCTCCTTCACTTAGATTCAGATCATACAGATAGTCAGACACCGCATTATCTCTGATACTATGGCCGATACAGCGCACATATAGATTATACTATAGAGTCCAAAAGTTTTGCTTTTTTTTTTTTAAAATGTGATAACTTCTGTCTGGTTGTTGTGATGTAATTTCCCTGGTGAGGAATTGAAAGTGCATGAAGTTGTCATCATACAAGACCTTAATTGTAACCAAAATGCTTTTGAATATCATTCATATTCTCTGAAACAAGACCAAGAAAGGAAAAATTCTGCTGGGGTATGTAAACTTTTGAGCACAACTGTATCCTTGTTCATGGTAGCATTCATATTTCCATCAATTCTATGCCAAGGGCCAATGGCAGATGCAGAAAAGCAGCCCAAAACCATGAGATTGCCACCACCATGTTTCACTGTATGCGTTTGGTACCTTACATCATTACGTTTTCCAACTCTGCAGTATATACAGTGCTGCCATCACTACCAAACAGATTGAACTTGGATTCAACCGACCCCAACACCTTAGACCAATCTGTCTCTTTCCGTTGTCTGTGTTCTTTGGCAAACACAAGTTGGACCTTCCGGTTCTTTGCAGAGATGAAAGGCTTCTTGACTGGAACTCGTGCATTCAGCCCTACTGCTTAGTCGTCGCGACTCACTTTGACCCCATATTCTTTGTTCATTTTGTGGACATCAGATACTGACTTTTTCTTTATAATGTGATCAACTCTGGAGGAAGTTCTCCTTGGTCGTCCACTTCTAGGTTTGCCGGCTGTTCCAGAACCTTCTTTTTCTTTCTTTAATATACCTGACACTTGACTCTGAGAACAGGTGAATTCCATAGCTGCCTCTTTATGGCTTTTCCCTGACTTCACTCCCAGAATAATAAGCTTCCTGACATCTGGTGATAAATTTGGCTTTGTCTCTGCCATGTTTTTAACCTTAAAACGCAAAAAAAAAAATTTAGGCAAAATTCGACTGCCCATAACAAAATATGCAAAACATTTGGCCCAGCAAATGTTGAAAACTAACACATAAAGGGATAAAACAATGTCCAACACAATTTTTGTCCTGATAGCTGACAATCATTTGCTTCCAGTTAACTAAAATCACCAGAAAAATGGCCTCACAACAACCAAACAGAAGCAATCACAATTTAAAAAAAAAATGCTAAACTTTTGGTGGCTACTGTATTCATACAGTCAGGTTTAGCTGAGCTGCCTTTATCATTTGGCACAAAGTACAGTATCACAACATTTAATGTGGCTGCAGGGAAACTAGGCTGTACTTTTGGAGATGCATATAAAAATATTTTTGGTTTTGTCACTCGGCCTCAAAAAATTTAGTTACATATCTGGTAAAAATCCCTGAGCTCTCCTGAACCCTGCTGCTTTTTTGCCGTTTTGCACTGCGTCGCTCCATTGCAGAGATACTCACATTTGTTGCTTTCGGAGTGCAGTATGTGAAATCTCTGCTTTGCAGTCCAACTTTGCATTTTTTCAGTCTTATTTGGGAGTGCGCACTTTCAGCCCTCCCTCCAAGACGCTGCCAATGATCACATGCTCGACTACTAGATCTTCTCCTGATCTGTGGAAGCAGAGAAGAAACAGCCCGTTGCACTACAAGCAAAGATTTCACATGCAGTGCTCCAAAAGACGCAAATGTGAATATCTCTGCAATGGAGCGACGCAGCGAAAAACGGAAAAGAGCTGCAGAATCAGGGGAGCTCAGGGACTTTTACAAGGTATTTAAGGAATCACCCTGTAAGAATTGAATTTTATCGTTCTGGGTCCAATTACTGGAAAGTGGATTGTATTATGTGTTGTGCACAGATATTACTCAGTATTGCAGGGTCTGATTACTGCACACTGGGGTCAGGTGGCTTTAGTGGTCCTATCACTGTCTTATTACAGTTTTTGTGGAGCATTATATGGCAGCACACGCAGTTTGGTACATGTGATGGGTCTCCTAACCATTTTCCTTCTGTATTTTTTTACAGAGAAGGACGGGAAGGCTTTCCATCCAACCTACGAGGAGAAGCTGAGGCTGGTGGCTGTGTACAAACAAGTCCTCCTGGGACCGTACAACCCCGACACGTGCCCCGAAGTCGGCTTCTTCGATGTCCTGGGCAACGATAGGAGGTAACGAACGTCGTGTGGTTTGTTTCACTGTATCACATTCCTATAAAAAAGTAGCCACTTTGTAAATAGCCTAACGTTTTCTTACCGTTTTGTATACACAGCACTGATGCAGATCTGTGTGTCTCCATGGTTACAGACTACACTACATATGTAGTCTGATCCTGCCATTGTATATTTTTCACCACTAAAGTAGCCGTCAGTGACTGCAGGGTGAACCTCATTACCATGAGCATTTATGGGAGCTGTGTACGCAAAACGGCAACAGATTTTCCATCATGGGCATGCATCGATCTGATGTGTCCAAAAAAAAAATATAGGAATTGAAATGCAAAGTTTAATAGAAAACTGCAGACTGTTTCTTGCATAAAACTGAACGACGACGCGTTTCTAACCTCTTCATAGAAGCCTTTGCTCCCTCTGAGCGTCGTTCACACACTGTCGTCTTTCTCACAGGAAAGAATGGGCGGCCCTGGGCAACCTGAGCAAGCAGGAAGCCATGACGGAGTTTATCACCCTCCTGAACAGATGCTGCCACCTCTTCTCCACATACGTCACATCCCATAAAATAGAGAAAGAAGAGCAGGAGAGAAAAAGGTACTAATCCCTACAATCCGTACATCCGGCATCGGTGGGGCACGGTAACTGCTGGTTTCCTCCCGAAACAGCGCCACACGTGTCCACAGGCTGTGCCTGGTATTGCAGCTCAGTACTATTAAAGTGAGTGGGGCTGAGCGGCAAGGTGACGCACAACCTGCAGACAGGTACCTGAAAACAGCTCCAGCACTAATAGTTACTGGAGACGTTCTTAAAGGGACCGCTCTGCAGATTGTGCAGTGAACCCACCCCAACTCTACCAGAAGAGGCGCTGGTGATGCTGATAGATAGGAGATGGTTTGCAGCGGTTTTCTATGGATGCCGGACCTGGGTCCTGCAAATCTTTCTGCTCCAGTCTATAGCAGAGGTTAGCGGCAGTCGCTATCTCACAAGATAGATGATGATCGACATCTGGGTCACGTTTTTCCACACTTAAAGGGGTTGTCTGTTAGTTTAAAGGAGCTTTCTGTTTCCTGCAGGGATAACGTCACGTCACTCTATCAGATTGCTGCAGCCAATCACTGGCATGTACAGCATGAGACCGTAGAAACCAGTGATCGACTGCAGCAGTCACATGGATTATACAACATCATCGCTGCAGGAAAAAAAGTGATGGCCGCCAGAGTGTGAGCACGGGAGAAGCGAAGGAGTCATCAGGCGAGAAATATTTGTTTTTTATGGGTCAATTTTGTAAAATTTCCAACTGCCTTAAGTGGTATCAAATCCCTATCATATCACTAACTTAAAGCCGCAGCAGTTCTTAAACTTTGACTAAGTTTGATACATAGAATCCAACCTGCAGTGTAAAGCATGGGGGACAAAACAGCAGTATGAGACTGACAGGACATGAGGCATCTTTCAGGTTACCTCCTACTCCAGTACTAATTGCAGTATAGCTGGAGTCAGTGATTATGGATTTACGGAGCAGTCGGTATGTAAGACCGGAGGGATCATGGACCGGACTTCTGCTTTAAGTCCCAGGAAGTGAGAACGGTTGACGCTGCTGCAAAAATCATGTCCGACATAGTTCAGTGTAAAGCGTCATCTGCTGACTTTACTGGAGAGAAGAGAAGGAGCGGAGACGGCGGGAAGAGGAGGAGCGGCAGCGGCTGCTGCGAGAGGAGGAGAAGCGGAGGAAAGAAGAGGAGCAGAGGCTGCGGAGAGAGGAGGAAGAGAGGATGCGAGCGGAGGATGAACGGTTTAGAATGGAACAGCAGAAGTAAGTACTCCCATCGGAAGTCACTCATCTTTCTTAAAGGATATTTTTGGGTGGGTCACTCATTCAGGACCCTCGTAGTATGAGCCATAGTGCAAGGAGCAGTCTGTTGTATGCAATGCTGGTGACCGGTTGGAGGGTACATGCGCTGGGGTCACCAACAATGGGGTCCACGGAGCCCTGTCACATTCATTTTAATGGAAAATTACTAAAGCTCTGCCGGCCACAGGCAATGGCGGGTGCAGCAGTCATTAGGGCAGGATCGTGCATTTGTGTTTCAAATCTTAATTCTATTTTTTTTTTGCAGGCAGCAGATCATGGCCGCCCTGAACTCGCAGACAGCGGTGCAGTTTCAGCAGTACGCAGCGCAGCAGTACCCGGGGAACTTCGAGCAACAGCAGCTCCTGATCCGGCAGCTGCAGGAACAGCACTACCAGCAGTACATGCAGCAGCTGTACCAAGTGCAGCTCGCTCAGCAACAGGTAGACGCAGCGCACAGACCCCCGAGCCTCGCTGCTCTGAGCTGCATTTACCTGTCGGACCATGTTCCCACGTAGCATAAATGCTGCAGGGTTTGGTTTTTTTTGCAGAAAATCCCCTGTGTTTAAAACGGTGTTTCCCAAACTCCAGTCCTCACGGCCCCCATAGGTCATGTTTTCAGGATTTCCTTAGTATTTCCATCACCTGTGTAATACTATCAAGGCATCAGGAATTCTCTCACCTGTGTAATACGAAGGAGATCCTGAAACATGACCTGTGGGGGCCGTGAGGACTGGAGTTTTGGAAACACTGGTTTAAAAGTTTGAGGAAACTTCTTGTGCTTCCCGGAAAACTCCTGACCGCTGTGCATCTAAAGACGTTGCTGAAATTTGTGTTTTTTTGGTTTGTTTATTTTTTCCTGTGGAGCCGAAAAAATGCATAAAAAAATGCCCTCGCTTCTTGTACAGAATTAATAAAACCTTCAGATCTTCAACAATAAATGGGGTAAAAACAGCTGTAAAAATAAGATAATCAGAGTAGATTGCTATTGCGGGTTTTGATGTAGAAAATAAACCCTGCACTTTACGCTCCCTGGAACCTGAACTAATTAACTAATTGTTTTTAGTAAGAAAAAAATAAAAAAATTGCGCGGCTGAGTCTTGCTCTTGATGATGGCGGTGCGCTGAGTAGCTGGTTGATTAGATGCAGCGTTTATAAGTGGAAGACAGTGGGATTTGTGTGCAGCGACTATTGGAGCCTGTGGTTGTCTGAAACGCTGCCTCATTAGAAGTTAAGCTTCTTTGTTCTTCCCCTCATGCTTTACACTGCAGTTTTGCTTTGCAGCATACAAGAAATGAAGAATGCTCATAAATGACGTGGTGTTACCCTCTCCTTACCCTCTCGGCCTTACAGAAACAGCAGGAGGCACTTTCGGCTGGAACCAGCTCCCCTGTCAGTTCTCCATCCAAGATGAACATGGGAAGCATCACCGGCTCCGGAGAAGCCCCCTCGGTCAATGGACAAACCCACCCACACATAGACAATGCTGAGAAAGAACTGGAGGCCGACCCCGCTGGAAGACCTGCTGGAGAACGCGCCTAAAGGTGCGTCCTATTGACCCCAGTGGGGTTGGGGTCTGTTGGGTGGACAAACAGACGATACCTGGACATTGGCTAATGGTTTATGTTTGCTCATTATTTTTCCACTTCCTTCTCTCTACAGAGTCCACGCCAGTCATTGCTGCCCCATCCATGTGGACAAGACCCCAAATTAAAGACTTCAAAGAGAAGATCCGGCAGGACGCGGATTCAGTCATCACCGTCGGAAGAGGAGAGGTGGTCACTGTCCGGGTCCCCACACACGAGGAGGGCTCCTATCTTTTCTGGGAGTTTGCCACAGATAACTTTGACATTGGTTTTGGGGTTTACTTTGAATGGACAGACTCCCCAAACACGGCTGTGAGCGTGCACGTCAGCGAGTCCAGCGAGGACGAGGACGAAGGTACTTTGTACAATTTTCATACTTCATTCCTGTACAATAAATACTGTAGCAGGTCTTCACTGCATCTCACCCCCTCTTCCTGAAGAGGTCGGGGGTCTCTCGAGAAGCAGCATCTTACCCCCTCGTTTTAAGGAGGTTGGGGCCTCTCGAGAAGCAGTGTCTTACCCCCTCGTCTTAAGGAGGTTGGGGCCTCTCAAGAAGCAGTGTCTCACCCCCTCGTCTTGAGGAGGTTGGGGCCTCTCGAGAAGCAGCGTCTCACCCCTTTGATTTGAGGAGGTTGGGGCCTCTTGAGAAGCAGCATCTCACCCCTTCGTCCTGAGGAGGTCGGGGGGTCTCTCTAGAAGCAGCATCTCACCCTTTCGTCCTGAGGAGTTAGGGGGTCTCACCCCCTCGCCCTGAAGAGTTCTGGGGGTCCTATTGAAGCAGCGTCTCACCCCCTCGTCCTGAGCAGGTTGGGGGCCTGTTGAGAAGCAGCGTCTCACCACCTCATCCGGACGAGGTAGGGGGCCTTTCGAGAAGCAGCGTCTCACCCCCTCATCCGGACGAGGTAGGGGGCCTTTCGAGAAGCAGCGTCTCACCCCCTCATCCGGACGAGGTCGGGGCCTCTTGAGAAGCAGCGTCCCACCCCCTTGTTCCGAGGAGGTCGGAGGCTTCTGGAGAAGCACCAACTGGTCATGGATGTTCACCTCTGCAGGAGATCAAAAACCAACAATGTGCTCTCTGGGGCGTTACTGTGGTCTCTCTTGCTTTCCGTAGGTTAAGATTGACCTATCAGACTGGCGGGATGGTTGAGTCGCTGCCTAATTTATCCTCTCCCCAATGCCAGTAGTGGAGGAGCTGTGCCTCTGCAGAGGGAAAACGGGCCGCATCTAGCGTCAGAGAGGCTCATTCACACTTTAAAGTAAAAAGCTTGCGAGCGTGCTCTCCTTGCCAAGGAAACCAGTCACCACTGATAGTTTGTAGAGGTGGCCGGTATCCTAGGCAACCAGCTGTAAACTATAGAATTAAGAATACCTCCATATTTGACAACAGAGATACTTTTTAATAAAGAGTGAAATGTAAAGTTCCTGGTGTTTACAAGCACTTTGCAATTTTACCCAGCGAAGATGGAGGAAAAACCGCACCAAAAACGGATCAGATCAGCATGAGTCGCCCTGTACTCTCTCTGCGGGATTTCTGTAAGACTGCTTGTTTCCGGATTATTCCCGGAAGACCCCTTTATGCTTCTGTTTTAGCTCCGCGCCCATGACTTGTCCCACTCTGATATCCTGGACTCACTCCTGACTTGTGTCTGTTCTTTACAGAGAATCCCAACAACGAAGAGAAAGCCGAAAAGAACGCCAACAAGCCTCAGCTGGAGGAGATTGTGCCGGTCTACAGGCGGGATCGTCACGAAGAGGTGGACGCCGGCAGCCACCAGTACCCCGGCCGGGGGCTCTACCTGCTCAAATTTGACAACTCTTATTCCTTGTGTCGTTCAAAATCTGTGTACTACAGAGTGTATTATACTAGATAAAGGAGGGGCCTGCGGTCAGGGGGAGGAGCCGGCAATCAGGGGGAGGGGCAAGTGATCATGGGGCGGGGCCTGCAATCAGGGGGAGGGGCCAGGGCAGTAAGTCGCTCACATGACCTGGATCCTTTTCGATAAGTGTCGCCTCCTCATCGCTCCTCGTGGCGGCCGACACTAATTCAGAGTGCTGTGATTTAACCCGTTCTTTGCCACTACGATTGGTGGACATGAAAGGGGTTTTTAATTCTATTCTCTGTGCGCCCACTCGGGGGCATTTCATGATCTGTTCAGAAGATGAACGCGCATGAGAAGCGTCATGGAGGAGGGGGCACCTTTGTGTTGGGTACCAGGGTAGTGGGCGCCCCCTCAAGACTGGTGGAAGGGTAAAGGTCCCATGTGTTCCCCTCGGTCTGCCCTATTCTGTACCACGTGCAGGTAGCTCAGCGCCATCGCAAACAGCAACGGTTTCTCCTCCACTATAGGTCAGGGCAAATCGGAAATGTGCTGTTGCCTCTCTGGTATCAGCCGTGTGTAGCGGGCAGGAGAGGGTAGTGGGGAAAGTTTCTTATCTCTTCTCTCATCAGTCTGATTTGTCTGATCTTGTACCATGTAAAATATGTAACAAATATGAGAAATGGTTTATAATAATAATAATCATATGGAATAATCTGTCCTGTGTGATCTGGTGGAAACACTGCACCTCCCCCAATGCCCCGCAGCAGAGCATGCGCTATGTGAGACCACCAGGGGTGGGCCGCAGGGCGGAGGGGGGGGTTCACGAAGCCTGAGAAGCTAGGAGGAATCTGGCAGACTTGCGATTGCTGCTCTGGAGGTGATAACAGCATTTCCTATAGATTTTACCTGTATGATGCTGCACTACGCCTTGTTGCCGTATAAGGGTAAGTCACAGGGCAACGGTCTCTGGTTGTTGTGAAACTACAACTCCCAGCATGCCCGGACAGCTCCTTGACTTTAGTCTGACTTGCACTAATACATTATGTAATTTCGGTTGTTTTCTATGAAGGCGTCGCTTTTCTATATCGCGTCCAATGAGCTGGATGAGGGCAGAATACGGCCGCCATACATTTACCATGGGAGATGGCTGATCGGCTCTGTGTATCGCTCAGTGCACCTATGTGGGAGCAGTCAGGGCGGCCATATTGCTCATCACTCAGCTTTCCCAGAAACTGAACGGAGGAATAGAATTTGCCCCTGCAAATGATACTATGAGCTGTAGGGATTAATGGCCAGACATTTAGATCCAGACTGTAGAGATTGTGGACGGTGGGGATCAGGCTGGTCACAGGACAGGGCCGTGCAGATGGTTTCCGCTCTGCATTGGGGGGCGCAGGTATCGTATACGGCTCCTATTATAAGGCGCTATACAGGGCGGGTGTTGGACTTTGCTGCCAGCAGCTGCACTTCTCCCTGCAGAAATGAGACCACCCATCCCCTTCAGCAGTGCAGTGATCAGAGCTATGGACGGGTGGGCTGTAACATTAGGGGCCCCTGGTACTCAACTTTCAGCCTGGAAGCAAGAAAAATCTCAGGTGCCAGTTTCTGATCATGTGGTTCAGTGTGATGTGAATGTTCAGGAATCTGCACCAATTTATTTACTATGTCTAAAGTCTGTCTTCTAATACAAGAATTAAGGTGCTGCCAGCAGCCACCACTAGAGGGCACCAGTGGTGTATGCACTGAGCTCTGCGCTGGCAGCAGCCTCCACTAGAGGGCACCTGTGGTGTATGCACTGAGCTCTGCGCTGCCAGCAGTCTCCACTAGAGGGCGCCTGTGGTGTATGCACTGAGCTCTGCGCTGCCAGCAGCCTCCACTAGAGGGCACCTGTGGTGTATGCACTGAGATCTGCACTGCCAGCAGCCTCCACTAGAGGGCACCTGTGGTGTATGCACTGAGATCTGCACTGCCACCAGCCTCCACTAGAGGGCACCTGTGGTGTATGCACTGAGATCTGCACTGCCAGCAGCCTCCACTAGAGGGCACCTGTGGTGTATGCACTGAGCTCTGCTCTGCCAGAAGTCTCCACTAGAGGGCGCCTGTGGTGTATGCACTGAGCTGTGCGCTGCCAGCAGTCTCCACTAGAGGGCACCTGTGGTGTATGCACTGAGATCTGCACTGCCAGCAGCCACCACTAGAGGGCACCTGTGGTATGTTGAATGCACTGAGCTCCATACCACCATCAGCCACCACTAGAGGGCACCTGTGCTGTTGTATGCACTGAGCTGTGCCTTTCCTGTGCTGTTGTATGGACAGAGCTCTGCGCTGCCAGCAGCCACCACTAGAGGGCGCCTGCGGTATGTTGTATGCACTGAACTCTGCGCTGGCTGCTGCCACCACTGGAGGGCACTTTCGTTATGTACTGAGCTCCATGCAGCCAGCGGTCACCATTAGAGGACGCCTGTTGTATGTACTGAGCTCCGCACTGCCTGCAGTAACCACTAGAGGATGCCTGTGGTGTATGCACTGAGCTCTGCGCTGCCAGCAGCCTCCACTAGAGGATGCCTGTGGTGAATGCCCTGAGATCTGCGCTGCCAGCAGCCACCACTAGAGGGCGCCTGTGGTGTATGCACTGAGATCTGCACTGCCAGCAGCCTCCACTAGAGGACGCCTGTGGTGTATGCACTGAGATCTGCGCTGCCAGCAGCCACCACTAGAGGGCGCCTGTGGTGTATGCACTGAGATCTGCGCTGCCAGCAGTCACCACTAGAGGGCGCCTGTGGTGTATGCACAGAGATCTGCGCTGCCAGCAGTCACCACTAGAGGGCGCCTGTGGTATGGTGTATGCACTGTGCTCTGCGCTGCCAGCAGCCACCACTAGAGGGAGCCTGTGGTGTATGCACAGAGATCTGCGCTGCCAGCAGTCACCACTAGAGGGCGCCTGTGGTATGGTGTATGCACTGTGCTCTGCGCTGCCAGCAGCCACCACTAGAGGGCGCCTGTGGTATGGTGTATGCACTGTGCTCTGCGCTGTCAGCAGCCACCACTAGAGGGCGCCTGTGGTGTATGCACTGAGCTCTGCGCTGCCAGCAGCCACCACTAGAGGGTGCCTGTGATGTGTTGTATGCACTGAGATCTGCGCTGTCAGCAGCCTCCACTAGAGGGCGCCTGTGGTGTATGCACTGAGATCTGCGCTGCCAGCAGCCTCCACTAGAGGGCGCCTGTGGTGTATGCACTGAGATCTGCGCTGCCAGCAGCCTCCACTAGAGGGCACCTGTGGTGTATGCACTGAGATCTGCGCTGTCAGCAGCCTCCACTAGAGGGTGCCTGTGGTGTATGCACTGAGATCTGCGCTGCCAGCAGCCTCCACTAGAGGGCGCCTGTGGTGTATGCGCTGAGCTCTGCATTGCCTGCGCTGTTGTATGGACAGAGCTCTGCGTTGCCAGCAGCCACCACTAGAGGGCGCCTACGGTATGTTGTATGCACTGAACTCTGCGCTAGCTGCAGCCACCACTGGAGGGCACCTGCTGTATATAATGAGCTTCATGCTGCCTGCGGTCACCACTAGAGGGCGCCTGTGGTGTGTTGTATGCACTGAGCTCCCCCTAGTGGTGGCTGTGAGTAATCAGCATTTTAAAGTCTTATGTAAAAAGATAAAATAAATTAAAATTGTGTACAACTTGGAAAGGTGGACAGGTCACTAATGGGCTCCAATATTGAATTTGCCCTGAAAAATCAGCTATTCCCATCAATGAGCTCTCGCTGAGCAGCACATATGTGCTTAACCCCTTATTAGTCAATCATTCCTGAAAACCCCCCCATTACCCTGCAGTAACCCTAAATCCCCGTAGCCATTGCAGGGCGTCCGTGTGTTATACCTGCACTGAATCTGTATTTCAGCCTCTCGTCCTTTGGGGCCTCAGGATCTTGACGAGTTCCCCTGAAGACCCCCAGATGCAGAATGTCCCCATGATGGAAGGTTTCCCAGCATATAGCATCCATCGCCCCTTGTCAGCGCTGCCTGCCGGGGCCGGACGTTAACCCTTTCTTTCCCCGTGAGCCCCCTCTCGTCTCGTTGCTGCCTTCCAGCTCTTCACCAATCAGCGAATCGTATTGGTGAGGACCGGGGAGCGCCGCTGCAAGAAGCCGAGAGATGAGCGACTGCTCGCAGCAGAAGTATCCCGACCCGCAGCGCCGCTCCCCGGTCCTCCCTTCACACCCTAGCCGCTGATGTCCCCACAGTATCCGCATGGTGTTACAAAGGTCCGGACATTTGTGTTAAAAATCGCTGATTGGTCGCTGGCGCTGCCCGCGACCAATCACCGATTTGGGCGCCAAATTTAAATATCGGCCGCGACCAATCACCGATCTTGGCTCCACATTTAAACACCGCTCTCGGCTTCTCGGAGTGGAAGTATCCGCACAGGCAGCGGCGCTCCCCGGTCCTCACTAATACGATTCCGCTCCCCGCTCCTCACCAATACGATTCGCTGATTGGTCGCGTGCGGAGAGCGCGACCAATCAGTGATGTTGGCGCTAAAGTTAAACACCACTGTGCTGATTGGTCGCCGACGCTGTGCGCGACCAATCACCGATTTGGGCGGCACATTTAAATAGCGTCCGCGACCAATCAGTACAGCGGTGTTTAAATGTGGAGCCAAGATCGGTGATTGGTCGCGGCCGATATTTAAATTTGGCGCCGAAATCGGTGATTGGTTGCGGGCAGCGCCAGCGACCAATCAGCGATTTTTAACACAAATGCTGACATCCATGCGGCTAGGGCGTGAAGGGAGGACCGGGGAGCGGCGCTGCGGGTCCAATTGGTCGCGGCCGCTATTTAAATGTGCCGCACAAATCGTTGATTGGTTGCGGACTTGGCCCGCGACCAAGCACTGATCTTGCGGCCAAAGTTAAACACTACTGTGCTGATTGGTCGCGGACTCTGCCCGCGACCAATCACGGATTTGGGCGCCAAATTTAAATATCGGCCGCGACCAATCACCGATCTTGGCTCCACATTTAAACACCGCTGTGCTGATTGGTCGCTGCCGATATTTAAATGTGGCTCCCAAACCGGTGAGTGGTCGGCGACGCCGCCCGCGACCAATCAGCACAGCGGTGTTTAAATGTGGAGCCAAGATCAGTGATTGGTCGGGTCCGAAGACCGCGACCAATCATCGAATCTTCTTGGTGAGGACCGGGGAGCGCTGCTGCCTGTGCGGCTACTTACGCTGCGAGAACCCGGGACATAGTGGGCGCTGGCAGCAGAAGTATCCCGACCCGCAGCGCCGCTCCCCGGTCCTCCCTTCCGCATGGAGGTCAGTGGCACCGGCGGTCCTTCCGCTGCTACCAGCCGGGAGATGAGCGCCTTGCGCCGCTCATCTCCCGGCTGCATCTCCGTCCCGCAGATGGGTCCGGCGGTCGGGTTCCTTCTGCTGTTGCTGGCCGGGAGATGAGCGCCTCGCGGAGCTCATCTCCCGGCTGCATCGCCGCTCAGCTCCGTCCCCCAGATGAGCCGCTAACGGCCGCCATCTTTTTTCAGAAATCCCGCAGCGCTGATTGGCCGCTGCCGGACCAATGAGCGACGCGGGATTTCCTGGACAGACAGACAGACAGACAGACAGATGGGATAAGACGATTATATATATATAGATAATTTACCTTTCTCTTCATTAAAGATGGAATTAGCGGCTTTTTGATTTTCTTATGATGTAAAAACTGCGCCTGAGATGATTCATTACGGTGTAATACAATCACCCCACGAGGAGCTTTTACAATCTGTTATAGAGACCTGATGCTTAAAGGGGTTGTCTACTTTTATATACCCCCCCCCCTATAAGGGGATGGGGGGCAGTGATGGCATTTAATGGGGGTTGGTCACGCTCCCTTTATTAGTACGACACCAGCTTGTCTGTTCTGCTTAAAAGCCTCTCTATATGCCCTATTACTTCCTATGGCTATCATGCAGAATATTTGTAACTTTTAGGTTGTTCTGTGCTATATTATTTTTTAATAGCATCAAAATTCCCCATGTAAATTATAAATTTCTTTCTGCTTTGCTCATAGCCACCACTAGAGGGTGCCACATGCATACAGATTTGTGTTCCTTATATAAACAGAATGCAAAGAACTCCCCCTAGTGTTGGCTGCAGGTACCTAGAATGTAACATCAATGACTTGGGTTGAGGAAATAAAACGTACAATTATGTACTAAATGGTAAAACAATGGGTAAAATAGTCGCTATAGACTTGCGTGTATGGGCGGAAGTTGAAGTCCACTTTAGTGACCAGTGGCCGGCAAATAAAATGATGGGATGCATTAAAAGAGGCCGAGCTGCTCCTGAGGAGAACGTCCTTCTGCCTTTATACAAGTCCCTATTGCGGCCACACAGGACTGGGGACAATTTTGGGCTCCAGTCTATAAGGAAGATATAGATGAACTAGAGCGGGTGCAGAACAACCAAGGTGATGAAGGGAATGAGGGACTGCAGAGGACGAGGGATCAGACTGGGGGTTATTCAGTTTGGAGAAAAGACGGCTGACGGGAAATCTCATTACAATGGAGAAATGGATGAGGGGACAGGACCCAGATTTTCTGATGATCTTTCTACACCTTGATCTGCAACAATGACAAGGAGGCGTCCTCTCCATCTTCTATATATATAATTCAGTCAGTCAGTCAGTCAGTCAGTCAGTCAAGGAAATCCCGCGTCGCTCATTGGTCCGGCAGCGGTCAATCAACGCCGCGGGATTTCTGAAAAAAGATGGCGGCAGTTAGCGGCTCATCTCCCGGCCGGCAACAGCAGAAGGAACCCGACCGCCGGACCCATCTGCGGGACGGAGATGCAGCCGGGAGATGAGCGGCGCGAGGCGCTCATCTCCCGGCCGGTAGCAGGGGAAGGACCGCCGGCGCCGCTGACCTCCATGCGGAAGGGAGGACCGGGGAGCGGCGCTGCGGGTCGGGATACTTCTGCTGCGAGCGCCCGCTATGTCCCGGGTTCTCGCAGCATAAGTAGCCGTACAGGCAGCGCTGCTCCCCGGTCCTCACCAAGACGATTCGATTATTGGTCGCGGTCTTCGGACCCGACCAATCACTGATCTTAGCGCAAAAGTTAAATACCGCTGTGCTGATTGGTCGCCGACGCTGCCCGCGACCAATCACCGATTTGGGCGCCACATTTAAATATCGGCCGCGACCAATCAGCACAGCGGTGTTTAAATGTGGAGCAAAGATCTGTGATTGGTCGCGACCGATATTTAAATTTGGTGCCCAAATCGGTGATTGGTCGCGGGCAGCGTCCGAGACCAATCAGCACAGTAGTGTTTCACTTTGGCCGCAAGATCAGTGATTGGTCGCGGGCCAAGTCCGCGACCAATCAACGATTTGTGCGGCACATTTAAATACCGGCCACGACCAATTGGATGTCAGCGCCGCTCCCCGGTCCTCCCTTCACGCCCTAGCCGCATGGATGTCAGCGGCGCTGCCTGTGCAGCTACTTCCGCTCCGAGAACCCGGGACATGAGCAGGCGCTCGGAGCAGAAGTATCCCGACCCGCAGCGCCGCTCCCCGGTCCTCCCTTCACACCCTAGCCGCTGATGTCCCCACAGTATCCGCATGGTGTTACAAAGGTCCGGACATTTGTGTTAAAAATCGCTGATTGATCGCTGGTGCTGCCCGCGACCAATCACCGATTTGGGCGCCAAATTTAAATATCGGCCGCGACCAATCACCGATCTTGGCTCCACATTTAAACACCGCTGTGCTGATTGGTCGCGGTCGATATTTGAATTTGGCACCCAAATCGGTGATTGGTCGCTGGCAGCGCCAGCGACCAATCAGCGATTTTTAACACAAATGTCCGGACCTTTGTAACACCATGCGGATACTGTGGAGACATCAGCGGCTAGGGTGTGAAGGGAGGACCGGGGAGCGGCGCTGCCGGTCGGGATATTTCTGCTGCGAGCGCCCGCTCATGTCCCGGGTTCTCGCAGTGGAAGTAGCCGCACAGGCAGCGGCGCTCCCCGGTCCTCACTAATACGATTCCGCTCCCCGCTCCTCACCAATACGATTCGCTGATTGGTCGCGCTCTCTGCACGCGACCAATCAGTGATCTTGGCGCTAAAGTTAAACACCGCTGTGCTGATTGGATGCGGACGCCAGACGCGTCCAATCACCGAGATTGGCGCCAAATTTAAACAACGCTCTGCTGATTGGTCGCGGACTCCAGCTGCGACCAATCAGCGATTTTGGCGCCAAATTTAAACACCGCTCTGCTGATTGATCGCGGTCGCTGGCCGAGATCAATCAGCAGTATTGGGGCCAAATTTAAACCTCACTCTGCTGATTGGTCGCAACCACCGGCCGCGACCAATCTGCGTTATTTTGTGCCAAATTTAAACAACGCTCTGCTGATTGGTCGCGGCCGTCAGCCGCGATTAATTAGCGATTTTGGCGCCAAATTTAAACATGCTCTCCAGTCCTCACTAACACGGTTTGCTGATTGGTCGCGGCCGCCGCCCGCGACTAAGCGATTTTGGCGCAAAATTCAACCACCGCTCTGCTGATTGGTCGAGGCCGCCGGCCGAGATCAATCAGCAGTATTGGTGCCAAATTTAAACACCGCTTCGCTGATTGGTCGCGGTGGCCGGCCGCGACCAAGCAGCGAAATTGGCACCAAATTTAAACGCTCTGCTGATTGGTCGAGGCCGCCGGCCGTGACCAATCAGCCATATTGGTGCCAAATTTAAACACCGCTTCCCTGATTGGTCGCGGTGGCCGGCCGCGACCAAGCAGCGAAATTGGCGCCAAATTTAAACACCGCTCTGCTGATTGGTCGCGGTTACCGGTCTCGAATAATCAGCATTATTAGTGCCAAATTTAAACACCGCTGTGCTGATTACTCGCGACCAATCTGCGATATAGGCGCCAAATTTTAACACCGCTTTGCTGATTGGTTACGGTTGCCGGCCTCGACCAATCAGCGATTTTGCCACAAAATTGAAACACAGCTCTGCTGATTGCGCCCGGTCGGCCGCATACCTATTCTAGAATACCCGATGCATTAGAATCGGGCCACCATCTAGTCTAATCATAATAACAGACGGGGATTCTTTACTGTAAGAGCATTAAGACTATGGATCTCTCTGTCACATGATGCTGTCATGGTGGATTCACTACCAGTATACAAGGAGGGCCTGGACACCTTTCTTGAAGAATATATTCTTATAGTTTCTAGATTGTGTGATGATGGTGATCCAGGGAACTCGCCTGATTGCCGTTTGTGGAGTCAGGAAGGAATTTTCCCCTGATATGGGGCAATTAGCATCTGTCTCCCGGGGTTTTTGTTTTCTTTCCTCTAGATCAGTGTTTCCCAAACTCCAGTCCTCATGGCCCCACAGGTCATGTTTTCAGGATCTCCTTAGTGTTACACAGGTGATGGAAGTATCATCAAGACATCAGGAATTCTCTCACCTGTGCAACACTATAGAAATCCTGAAAACGTGACCTGTGGGGGCCGTGAGGATGGGGTTTGGGGAACACTGCTCTAGATCAACGTGTTATTGTACTGGTTGAACTTGATGGACTTGTGCAGTCAACCTAAAAGGGAGTCAGCACAGAATGACTGTTCAAACCAAGCGCAGGCGCTTAGTGCATCATGGTGCAGCCAAACATTGAAGGTCGCCTTCCCACGTGCTTGTTTTCTCTCCATTTGCACACCTCGCCCCCCCCCACCTTTGATGATAGCTCTGGCTTCATAGAGCAATGTTTGGCCAAATCACGGTGCACCGAGGGCCGGTGCTTGGTTTAAACAGTCGTTCTGTGCTGTCAGACTCGTTTTAAATGTTTGGCCTCGCCAAAGGTGCACTAAGCGCCTGTGTTATCACAGAATAGTGAGGACCGGTGTAGAGCGTGAGGCGTGGACATGGTGGTATCACAATAGTGAGGACTGGTGTAGAGCGTGAGGCGTGGACATGGTGGTATCACAATAGTGAGGACGGATGTAGAGCGTGAGGCGTGGACATGGTGGTATCACAATAGTGAGGACGGGTGTAGAGCGTGAGGCGTGGACATGGTGGTATCACAATAGTGAGGATGGGTGTAGAGCGTGAGGCGTGGACATGGTGGTATCACAATAGTGAGGACGGGTGTAGAGCGTGAGGCGTGGACATGGTGGTATCACAATAGTGAGGACGGGTGAGATCGTGAGGCGTGGACATGGTGGTATCACAATAGTGAGGACGGGTGAGATCGTGAGGCGTGGACATGGTGGTATCACAATAGTGAGGACGGGTGTAGAGCGTGAGGCGTGGACATGGTGGTATCACAATAGTGAGGACGGGTGTAGAGCGTGAGGCGTAGACATGGTGGTATCACAATAGTGAGGATGGGTGAGATCGTGAGGCGTGGACATGGTGGTATCACAATAGTGAGCACGGGTGTAGAGCGTGAGGCGTGGACATGGTGGTATCACAATAGAGAGGACGGGTGTAGAGCGTGAGGCGTGGACACGGTGGTATCACAATAGTGAGGACGGGTGTAGAGCGTGAGGCGTGGACATGGTGGTATCACAATAGTGAGGACGGGTGAGATCGTGAGGCGTGGACATGGTGGTATCACAATAGTGAGGACGGGTGTAGAGCGTGAGGCGTGGACATGGTGGTATCACAATAGTGAGGACGGGTGTAGAGCGTGAGGCGTGGACGGGTGTAGAGCGTGAGGCGTGGACATGGTGGTATCACAATAGTGAGGACGGATGTAGAGCGTGAGGCGTGGACATGGTGGTATCACAATAGTGAGGACGGGTGTAGAGCGTGAGGCGTGGACATGGTGGTATCACAATAGTGAGGATGGGTGTAGAGCGTGAGGCGTGGACATGGTGGTATCACAATAGTGAGGACGGGTGTAGAGCGTGAGGCGTGGACATGGTGGTATCACAATAGTGAGGACGGGTGAGATCGTGAGGCGTGGACATGGTGGTATCACAATAGTGAGGACGGGTGAGATCGTGAGGCGTGGACATGGTGGTATCACAATAGTGAGGACGGGTGTAGAGCGTGAGGCGTAGACATGGTGGTATCACAATAGTGAGGACGGGTGTAGAGCGTGAGGCGTAGACATGGTGGTATCACAATAGTGAGGATGGGTGAGATCGTGAGGCGTGGATATGGTGGTATCACAATAGTGAGGACGGGTGTAGAGCGTGAGGCGTGGACATGGTGGTATCACAATAGTGAGGACGGGTGTAGAGCGTGAGGCGTGGACATGGTGGTATCACAATAGTGAGGACGGGTGAGATCGTGAGGCGTGGACATGGTGGTATCACAATAGTGAGGACGGGTGTAGAGCGTGAGGCGTGGACATGGTGGTATCACAATAGTGAGGACGGGTGTAGAGCGTGAGGCGTGGACATGGTGGTATCACAATAGTGAGGACGGGTGTAGAGCATGGGGCATGGACATGGTAGTATCACAATAGTGAGGACGGGTGTAGAGCGTGAGGCGTGGACATGGTGGTATCACAATAGTGAGGACGGCTGTAGAGCGTGAGGCGTGGACATGGTGGTAACACAATAGTGAGGACAGGTGTAGAGCGTGAGGCGTGGACATGGTGGTATCACAATAGTGATGACGGCTGTAGAGCGTGAGGCGTGGGCATGGTGGTAACACAATAGTGAGGACAGGTGTAGAGCGTGAGGCGTGGACATGGTGGTATCACAATAGTGAGGACGGGTGTAGAGCGTAAGGCGTGGACATGGTGGTATCACAATAGTGAGGACGGGTGTAGAGCGTGAGGCGGGGACATTGTGGTATCACAATAGTGAGGACGGGTGTAGAGCGTAAGGCGTGGACATGGTGGTATCACAATAGTGATGACGGGTGTAGAGCGTGAGGGGTGGACATGGTGGTAACACAATAGTGAGGACGGGTATAGGGCGTGAGGCGTGGACATGGTGGTAGCACAATAGTGAGGAAGGGTGTAGAGCGTGAGGCATGGACATGATAATCACAATAGTGAGGACGGGTGTAGAGCGTGAGGTGTAGACATGGTGGTAGCACAATAGTGAGGACGGGTGTAGAGCGTGAGGCATGGACATGGTGGTAGCACAATAGTGAGGACGGGTGTAGAGCGTGAGGCATGGACATGGTGGTAGCACAATAGTGAGGACGGGTGTAGAGCGTGAGGCGTGGACATGGTGGTAGCACAATAGTGAGGACGGGTGTAGAGCGTGAGGCATGGACATGGTGGTAGCACAATAGTGAGGATGGGTGTAGAGCGTGAGGCGTGGACTCTGTGTTGTCACACAATATAATCACATCTAGTAACAGAACCTTTAATGGATGTTTTATACAAAAGTGAACATTCGCTCTGAAGTCTTAAAACCCTATAATTCAAGAAACTATTTCCTCCATACGAAATGCACGTGTAGATAGTGAGTCGTGGACACGGTGGTATCACAATAGTGAGCACGGGTGTAGAGCGTGAGTCGTGGACGCGGTAGTGTCACAATAGTGAGGACGGGTGTAGATCGTGAGTCGTAGACGCGGTGGTATCACAATAGTGAGGACGGGTGTAGATCGTGAGTCGTGGACACGGTGGTATCACAATAGTGAGGACGAGTGTAGATCGTGAGTCGTGGACGCGGTGGTACCACAATAGTAAGGACGAGTGTAGACCGTGAGTCGTGGACGCGGTGGTATCACAATAGTGAGGATGAGTGTAGAGCGTGAGTCGTGGACGCAGTATCACAATAGTGAGGACGGGTGTAGAGCGTGAGTCGTGGACACGGTGGTATCACAATAGTGAGGACGGGTGTAGAGCGTGAGTCGTGGACGTGATGGTATCACAATAGTGAGGACGGGTGTAGAGCGTGAGTCGTGGACGTGGTGGTATCACAATAGTGAGGACGGGTGTAGAGCGTGAGGCGTGGACATGGTGGTAACACAATAGTGAGGACGGGTGTAGATCGTGAGTCGTGGACACGGTGGTATCACAATAGTGAGGACGATTGTAGATCGTGAGTCGTGGACGCGGTGGTAACACACAATAGTGAGGACAGGTGTAGATCGTGAGTCGTGCACGCGGTAGTGTCACAATAGTGAGGACGGGTGTAGATCATGAGTCGTGGACGGGGTGGTAACACACAATAGTGAGGACGGGTGTAGAGCGCGAGTCGTGGACATGGTGGTATCACAATAGTGAGGACGGGTGTAGATCGTGAGTCGTGGGCGCGGTGGTAACACAATAGTGAGGACGGGTGTAGATCGTGAGTCGTGGGCGCGGTGGTAACACAATAGTGAGGACGGGTGTAGATCGTGAGTCGTGGACGCGGTGGTAACACACAATAATGAGGACGGGTGTAGCTCGTGAGTCGTGGACCCGATGGTATCATACAATAGTGAGGACGGGTGTAGAGCGTGAGTCGTGGACGCGGTGGTATCACAATAGTGAGGACGGGTGTAGATCGTGAGGCGTGGACATGGTGGTACACAATAGTGAGGACGGGTGTAGATCACGAGTCGTGCACGCGGTGGTAACACACAATAGTGAGGACGGGTGTAGAGCGTGAGTCGTGGGCGCGGTGGTATCATACAATAGTGAGGACGGGTGTAGATCGTGAGTCGTGGATGTGGTGGTAACACACAATAGTGAGGACGGGTGTAGAGCGTGAGTCGTGGGCGCGGTGGAGTCACACAATAGTGAGGACGGGTGTAGATCGTCAGTCGTGGATGCGGTGGTATCATACAATAGTGAGGACGGGTGTAGATCGTGAGTCGTGGGCGCGGTGGTATCATACAATAGTGAGGACGGGTGTAGAGCGTGAGTCATGGACGCGGTGGTAACACACAATAGTGAGGACGGGTGTAGATCGTGAGTCGTGGACCCGGTGGTATCACAATAGTGAGGACGGGTGTAGGTCGTGGGCGCGGTGGTAACACACAATAGTGAGGACGGGTGTAGATCGTGAGCGCAGTGGTAACACACAATAGTGAGAACGGGTGTAGATCGTGAGTCATGGACCCGGTGGTATCATACAATAGTGAGGACGGGTGTAGAGCGTGAGTCGTGGACGCGGTGGTATCACACAATAGTGAGGACGGGTGTAGAGCGTGAGTCATGGACATGGTGGTATCACAATAGTGAGGACGGGTGTAGATCGTGAGTCGTGGGCACGGTGGTAACACACAATAGTGAGAACGGGTGTATATCGTGAGGTCGTGGGCGCGGTGGTAACACACAATAGTGAGGACGGGTGTAGATCGTGAGTCGTGGACGCGGTGGTAACACACAATAGTGAGGACGGGTGTAGATCGTGAGTCGTGGACCCGATGGTATCATACAATAGTGAGGACGGGTGTAGAGCGTGAGTCGTGGACGCGGTGGTAACACAATAGTGAGGACGGGTGTAGAGCGTGAGTCGTGGGCGCGGTGGTATCATACAATAGTGAGGACGGGTGTAGATCGTGAGTCGTGGATGTGGTGGTAACACACAATAGTGAGGACGGGTGTAGAGCGCGAGTCATGGACGCGGTGGTAACACACAATAGTGAGGACGGGTGTAGATTGTGAGTCGTGGGTGCGGTGGTAACACAATAGTGAGGACGGGTGTAGATCGTGAGTCGTGGGCGCGGTAGTGTCACAGTAGTGAGGACGGGTGTAGAGCGTGAGTGGTGGGCGTGGTGGATTCACACAATAGTGAGGACGGGTGTAGATCGTGAGCGCGGTGGATTCACACAATAGTGAGGACGGGTGTAGATCGTGAGTCGTGGGCGCGGTGGATTCACACAATAGTGAGGACGGGTGTAGAGCGTGAGTCGTGGGCGCGGTGGATTCACACAATAGTGTGGACGGGTGTAGATCGTGAGTCGTGGGCGCGGTGGATTCACACAATAGTGAGGACGGGTGTAGATCGTGAGTCGTGGGCGCGGTAGAGTCACACAATAGTGAGGACGGGTGTAGATCGTGAGTCGTGGGCGCGGTGGTAACACACAATAGTGAGAACGGGTGTAGATCGTGAGTCGTGGGCGCGGTGGTAACACACAATAGTGAGGACGGGTGTAGATCGTGAGTCGTGGGTGCGGTGGAGTCACACAATAGTGAGGACGGGTGTAGATCGTGAGTCGTAGGCGCGGTGGTAACACACAATAGTGAGGACGGGTGTAGATCGTGAGTCGTGGGTGCGGTGGAGTCACACAATAGTGAGGACGGGTGTAGATCGTGAGTCGTGGGCGCGGTGGAGTCACACAATAGTGAGGACGGGTGTAGATCGTGAGTCGTGGGCGCGGTGGAGTCACACAATAGTGAGGACGGGTGTAGATCGTGAGTCGTGGGTGCGGTGGAGTCACACAATAGTGAGGACGGGTGTAGATCGTGAGTCGTGGGCGCGGTGGAGTCACACAATAGTGAGGACGGGTGTAGATCGTGAGTCGTGGGCGCGGTGGAGTCACACAATAGTGAGGACGGGTGTAGATCGTGAGTCGTGGGTGCGGTGGTAACACACAATAGTGAGGACGGGTGTAGATCGTGAGTCGTGGGTGCGGTGGTAACACACAATAGTGAGGACGGGTGTAGAGCGTGAGTCGTGGGTGCGGTGGAGTCACACAATAGTGAGGACGGGTGTAGAGCGTGAGTCGTGGGCGCGGTGGAGTCACACAATATAACATCTAGTAACAGAACGCTTCCTTTAATGGATGTTTTATACAAAAGTGAAGCCATAAAACCCTATAATACAAGAAACAATATTTCCTCCGTCCACATCGCACAATTTCCTTCTCACAGAGCAGCAGTAACAGCACGCTGCAGATTCTCTGCAGAAACCTTTGGTGCCGTCTACACGACAGGAACGAGGCCACATTTTACCATTTGTACCACAAGACCCCGAACAACAGACAAGAAACACGAGGACATGAACAGAAGGACAAAAGAAATCAGGAATCTCCTCCGTGTAACCAGAAGTGGGATCAGCGGAGACTCGTCCTCGCACACCTTATCCAGACATGGCGGCCGCCAGCGCCTTCACTTCAAAGGCCTCCGGAGGAATGGCACCCCGACTCTGTAAAGGGAAACCGATAATAAAGGAAAACCAAATCATACGTGTAAACCTGGAGACCAGACAGAAGCATCATTTACCCCTTTATACAGTCAGGGGGTGAGCGCTCTTAAAGGGGTTCTCCATTTATATGGAGATAAACATTAAATGGATTCTCTTATCAAGACGACTGCTCTCTATATACCGTATTAGTGCTTATAGATATTATAGAGGGGTCTCCCGCCCCGAACCCCCAGCTGTGAGCTAGAATAATACCTGGCCCCACCATCCCCCCCGGTGCATAACGTCCGGCACCATCTTGCCCCCCCCCGGTGTATAATGTCCTGCCCCATCTCGTCCCCTCCCCAGATGTATCATGTCCGGTCCCATCTCCCCCCTTCCTGGTGTATAACATCCAGCCCCATTGCTCCTCCTGTGCATAACGTCCGGCACCATCTTGCCCCCCCGGTGTATAATGTCCTGCCCCATTTCGTCCCCTCCCCGGATGTATCATGTCCGGTCCCATCCCCCCCTTCCTGGTGTATAACATCCAGCCCCATTGCTCCTCCTGTGCATAACGTCCGGTCCCATCGACCCCCGATGCATAACGTCTGGCCCTTCCCCCTGCTGTGCATAACATTCAGTGCCATCGCCCCCCATGCATAACTTCCGACCCCATCGTCCCCCGGTGTAACATCTGGTCCCGTTGCGGTGTGATGTCTTCTGGATGAAGGGGCAACAATTCCCACCAATGCCTCCAAAATCTTATAGAAATCCTTCCCAGAAGAGCAGAAGCCGTTCTATCTGTGGAGGAGCGACTCCATATTAATGTCTATGGGTGTAAGATGGGAGGTGAGAGCTCCCTGGAGGTGAATGTGGAGGGGGCACATACTTTTCTCCAGATATTGTATGTACAGTGATTCCATAGAGCAAGAACTGATCTTTGCAGCTGTAATCAGCTCTGGCCAATAGAGGGCAGCACTGAACCTCTAAACACCTCCACAGGACACATGCAAAGACCTTCAGAGATACAGTGCAGGTGTCGGCTTCAGGTCACTGGAGACAGTCAGCAAGTAGGTTGCTTAATAAAACCATTTACCTTCAGGTGATGAAACACTTTCTTTGCTTGATGCACATCCCAGTTGTTGTCGTCAAGACATCTGTATGGGGAAAAGAGATTTTATCAAAAGACACCGACCACGGCGGCAGGAAGCCCATCGCCCGTGGCTGGTGTCACCTAAAGTTACATGATATAGAGGCAAAACCTCAGCTGTGAGAAGTGTCGGGGCTGCACAGGTTTTCAGTACCTTAATGGAAAGTGAAATGTTCCTATTCAGTGACAGAAAGCAGAGATCTTGGATACAAAGTGTATGATGAGGTTACAGAACCCCCCGCGCCCAGTGCCGCGCACCGCGGTCTCACTCACTTCAGAGCCCAGTCCGGCTTCATCCTCGTGTACGCGGAGAATGAGTGGACGGTGTCCCTGGCGGCGGCGGAAGGGGCTTTCTCGCAGATCGCTGGGACAGGTTTGGGGGGCTCAAGTGATGGCGTTTCTTGCGGACCCCCGTATGCATTCAGTATAACCATCTGATCATTCAAAATCTGAGCGCTGGAAAAAGAGGAAAACAAAAAAGTAACTGAATTATTAGTGATTTCAATATCTCGGCTTGCTTTCAGTGAATGGGACCATGTTTGTTACACAGACCGGATTCCTCTCACTGCTAATCATTTACTAACTGGGGTCTACGCAATATGCTGTACAGATTTTATGCCTCGCGATGTAATTAAGAATATTCTCATTCATTGATGGCAAGCAGAGATCTGAAAACGCTGAAAAAATAGAAATATAAATTACCGTATATGCTCGAGTATAAGCCAAGGCACCTAATTTTACCACAAAAAACTGGGAAAACTTATTGACTTGAGTATAAACCCTAATTTGGGAAATGCAGCAGCTACTGGTAAATTTCCCCATCCTGGTACGCATGGCCCCCTCATCCCCAATCCTGGTATGCATGGACCCCTCATCCCTAATTCTGTTGTGCATGGCTCCCTCATCCCCAATCCTGGTACGCATGGCCCCCTCATCCCCAATCCTGGTACGCATAGCCCCCTCATCCCCAATCCTGGTACGCATGGCCCCCTCATCCCCAATCCTGGTACGCATGGCACCCTCATCCCCAATTCTGTTGTACATGGCCCCCTCATCCCTAATCCTAGTATACATGCCCCCCTCATCCCCAATCCTGGTATGCATGGCAGCCCTCATCCCCAATCCAGGTATGCATGGCAGCCCTCATCCCCAATCCAGGTATGCATGGCAGCCCTCATCCCCCAATCCAGGTATGTATGGCACCCCTCATCCCCCAATCCTGGTATGTACGGTACCCCTCATCCCCCAATCCTGGTATGCATGCCCCCCCATCCCCAATCCTCGTATGCATGGCACCCTCATGTCTAATCCTGGTATGTATGGTCCCCTCATCCCCAATCCTGGTATGCATGGCCTCCTCATCCCCAATCCTGGTATGCATGGCACCCCTATCCCCAATCCTGGTATGTGTGGGCCCCCTCATCCCCCAATCCGGGATTGTATGCCCCCCATCCCCAATCCTGGTATGCATGGCCTCCTCATACCCAATCCTGGTATGTATGGCCTTCCCATCCCCAATCCTGGTATGTATGGACCCCCTCATTCCCCAATCCTGGTATGCATGGCCGCATTACTGCACACACAAAAAAATAATCAAACACTGAAGGTACGTGCACACGATCAGTAATTGCTGCGGATTGTACGCTGCGCACTTGCGCTGCGTGCAATCCGCAGATGCCAGATGTTATAGAATAGTGGATGGGATTTATACAGATCCCATGCCCACTATGCGTCTCCATACACCTGCGGCTCACCCGCAGACACGGACATGCGGCGCGTCTTCCCAGACCTCAGTATGTAAATTTCTCTTGCGGAGACACTAGTCTCCGCAAGAGAAATTCTATCAGTGCAATGTATAGGATGCGGTGAATCCGCATGGCTCAATGAACACATGCGGATTTACCAGCGTGCAGCGCTTTGGACGCAGCATAAAGTATGCTGCGTTCAAAGCGCTGCCAATAACGCCCATGTGCACATACCCTTATACTCACCTTCCTTCCTCACCTCTGCTCTGCGTCCTTTTCTGCTGCAGCAGCTCATGTCAGCATCTGAGCAGCGCATGACGTCACTGCCATGCGCTCTCAGACGCTGAGCTGCTGGCACATTCACTCCTCTCCACCCCGGGACTATGGGCGTGGAGAAGAGTGAATATGCACTCTCTTTAGTAGCGGGCACTGTCAGCAGGAACTGCGGCTCAACGCTTCTCTGTGTCCGCTACTAAAGAGAATGAATATTCATTCTTCTCCACGCCCATGGGAGTGGAGAAGAGGGAATATTAATTTCTCTTTAGCGCGGGCACACGTGGTAGCTGCAGCAGCGGCTACTGCGTGTGCCCCGCTCCTCCACCGTCGCAACCTCCCCCAGCACTACACACCACCAGAATTTCTATATACTCGAGTATATACCAGAGTATAAGCCGAGAGGGGCTTTATCAGAACAAAAAATGTGCTGAAAAACTCGGCTTATACTCGAGTATATACGGTATATTAAAAATCTGGTGAATTACATGATGATTGGAAGAGATGAGATCAATCATAACCTATGCAGCGGATACCACCACTGGCGGCCTCAGTATTCCTGTAGCCAGAAGACCACCGCCAGGAGGAGTTAACAGAGCGGCCGGTCATACATGCACCCTGCCTCCGCCAGGAGGAGTTAACAGAGCGGCCGGTCATACATGCACCCTGCCTCCGCCAGGAGGAGTTAACAGAGCGGCCGGTCATACATGCACCCTGCCTCCGCCAGGAGGAGTTAACAGAGCGGCCGGTCATACATGCACCCTGCCTCCGCCAGGAGGAGTTAACAGAGCGTCCGGTCATACATGCACCCTGCCTCCGCCAGGAGGAGTTAACAGAGCGGCCGGTCATACATGTGTAGCACACTGAGGGCTCGGCTGCTACAGGGGTATTGCACCTCGACCCAGAGGTGTGATATTCCACTCCCGGGTAAGGATGGAGTGTGGACCAGGACTCAGTAAGCTGCATACACCACACACACCCCATTTCCGAGGGACAGCTCTACGGGGCTCCCATTTATATATATATGTAGGCACAACTGACCATGTCCCTGGCTGGAGTGGGGAGGGGGAGGAAAACCCAGTGGTGTAGGAGCAGATAGGGGTGGCTCTCTGGGCATAGGTAGGAGCCCATTGGTTGCTAGTCACCTGGGCTCACACATAGAGGGAGGTATATAAGGTGGGCACCATCTTAGAGTAGTCAGTTCAGTCCAGTCAGGAGGAGAAGAGAGAAGGAGAGTTCAGCCAGAGAGGGCTGACAGGGAGCTGTGGCTCAGTCTGGGCCCAGCTCCACGAGGCCGGCCTGGAGTGGAGGCCAGAGCCAGAGGAGAGGAACAGAAACAGCAAGGAACTGGAACAGAAAGGAAACAAGGAACAGCACATTAAGAGAGGCTCAGAGACACCAGAGAAGAAGGGACCCCATAGGCCCAGGAGAGTGCGGGTGAAGGGTTGGCAGAGCAGGGTACCGGAACCCAAATTGGTGGAGGCAACAAATTCCTCAGCCAAAGACCGAAGGTTGTGACCACATCTTGGTGCGACCCCTCACTACATCCACCAGGAAAGCATACCACATAGGGTCAGGGAAACCGGAGAGAGGTTTCGCCAAGAGAAGGCCCGAGGAAGCTGGACAAAGGTGGGTCACTGGTGGGGACGGCCAGAGCAAGAAAGAGAAGGGAGCCCTGTGCCACGCTCTGGAATTGCCTGGGAGTTGGTCGAGCCCCTTGCCTGGTGGACGCAGCACGGCTTGGGCAGTCACCGCCGGTACAGACGTGACTAGGACCAGTAAAGAACTGTGAGTAAAGCATTGGAAACTGCAACCACACGTCTCTGTGTTTCATCGCCGCACCAGCACCATTAGTACTGGGATGCTCACACCATCACTCCCATCATGCACACTAGCTGCCCTGAGGCAATGCTTCTCCCGTGGGGAGTTATCCCATACTTGGCTGCGCATACAACATCAGCAGTCTGCGGCACAGCGGCGGTCTCCACTGACCGCAATCCACGGGTAGCGTAGTCGGACACTTATTATTACACTAAGACTGCCACTGGTTTGAAAGCCCTGGGCACGGACCGGGTCACCGCCACTGAAGACTACAACCCCCAGCGATAGTCTTCCGTGGCGATAGGTGATATTACAGCTCACCTCCTCCTCCTGTACAATGACTGATAACACCTCTATATATAGTAGATTACACAGGATCCACCATTCACAATAGGTGATATCACAGCACACCTCCTCCTCCTGTATAATGACTGATAACACCTCTATATACAGTAGATAACACAGGATCCACCATTTACAATAGGTGATATCACAGCTCACCACCTCCTCCTCCTGTACAATGAATGATAACACCTCTATATACAGTAGATAACACAGGATCCACCATTTACAATAGGTGAGATCACAGCTCACCCCCTCCTCCTCCTGTACAATGACTGATAACACCTCTATATACAGTAGATAACACAGGATCCACCATTTACAATAGGTGAGATCACAACTCACCTCCTCCTCCTCCTCCTTTATAATGACTGATAACACCTCTATATACAGTAGGTAACACAGGATCCACCATTCACAATAGATATCACAGCTCAACTCCTCTTCCTGTATAATGACTGATAACACCTCTATATACAGTAGGTAACACAGTATCCACCATTCACAATAGGTGAGATCACAGCTCACCCCCTCCTCCTCCTGTACAATGACTGATAACACCTCTATATACAGTAGATAACACAGGATCCACCACTCACAATAGGTGAGATCACAGCTCACCTCCTCCTCCTGTACAATGACTGATAACACCTCTATATACAGTAGATAACACAGGGGACCCACCATTCACAATAGGTGATATCACAGCTCACCTCCTACTGTACAATGACTGATAACACCTCACCTCCTCCTGTACAATGACTGATAACACCTCTATATACAGTAGATAACACAGGGGACCCACCATTCACAATAGGTGATATCACAGCTCACCTCCTCATCCTGTATAATGACTGATAACACCTCTATATACAGTAGATAACACAGGATCCACCATTCACAATAGGTGAGATCACAGCTCACCCCCTCCTCCTCCTATACAATGACTGATAACACATCTATATACAGTAGATAGCACAGGATCCACCATTCACAATAGGTGATATCACAGCTCACCTTCTCCTCCTGTACAATGACTGATAACACCTCTATATACAGTAGATAACACAGGATCCACCATTCACAATAAGTGTCATCACAGCTCACCTCCTCCTGTACAATGACTGATAACACATCTATATACAGTAGTTAACACAGGGGACCAAACATTCACAATAGGTGATATCACAGCTCACCTCCTCCTCCTGTATAATGACTGATAACACCTCTATATACAGTAGGTAACACAGGATCCACCATTCACAATAAGTGATATCACAGCTAACCTCCTCCTCCTATACAATGACAGATAACACCTCTATATACAGTACATAACAAAGGGGACCCACCATTCACAATAGGTGGTATTACAGCTCACCTTCTCCCCCTGTATAATGACTGATAACACATCTATATACAGTAGGTAACACAGGATCCACAATTCACAATAGGTGATATCACAGCTCACCTACTCCTCCTCCTGTACAATGACTGATAACACCTCTATATACAGTAGTTAACACAGGATCCACCATTCACAATAGGCGATATCACAGCTCACCTCCTCCTCCTCCTGTACAATGACTGATAACACAGGATCCAACATTCACAATAGGTGAGATCACAGCTCACCCCTTCCTCCTCCTGTACAATGACTAATAACACCTCTATATACAGTAGATAACACAGAGGACCCACCATTCACAATAGGTGATATCACAGCTCACCTCCTCTTCCTGTATAATGATTGATAACAAATCTATGTACCGCAGGTAACACAGGATCCTCCATTCACAATAGGTGATGTCACAGATCACCTCCTCCTCCTGTACAATGAATGATAACACCTCTATATACAGTAGATTACACAGAATCCACCATTCACAATAGGTGAGATCACAGCTCACCTCCTCCTGTGTACAATGACTGATAACACCTCTATATACAGTAGATAAAACAGGATACACCATTCACAATAGGCGAGATCACAGCTCACCTCTTCCTGTACAATGACTGATAACCTCTATATACAGTAGGTAACACAGGATCCACAATTCACAATAGGTGATATCACAGCTCACCTACTCCTCCTCCTGTACAATGACTGATAACACCTCTATATACAGTAGTTAACACAGGATCCACCATTCACAATAGGCGATATCACAGCTCACCTCCTCCTCCTCCTGTACAATGACTGATAACACAGGATCCAACATTCACAATAGGTGATATCACAGCTCACCTCCTCCTCCTCCTGTACAATGACTGATAACACCTCTATGTACAGTAGATAACACAGGATCCACTATTCACAATAGGTGAGATCACAGCTCACCTCCTCCTCCTTTACAATGACTGATATCACCTCTTTATACAGTAGATAACACAGGATCCACCTTTCACAATAGGTGATATCACAGCTCACCTCCTTCAACTCCTGTACAATGACTGATATCACCTCTATATACAGTAGATGACACAGGGAACACACCATTCACAATAGGTGATGTCACAGCTCACCTCTCCAACTGTACAATTACTGATAACACCTCTATATACAGTAGATAACACAGGATCCACAATCCACAAAAGGTGATATCACAGCACACCTCCTCATGCTCTACAATGACTGATAACACCTCTATATACAGTAGATGACACAGGGGACCCTCCATTCACAATAGGTGATGTCACAGCTCACCTCCTCCTCCTCCTGTACAATGACTGATGAAACCTCTATATACAGTAGATTACACAGGATCCTCCATTCACAATAGGTGAGATCACAGCTCACCTCCTCCTCCTCCTGTACAATGACTGATAACACCTCTTTATACAGTAGATAACAAAGGGGACCCATCATTCACAATAGGTGGTATCACAGCTCACCTCATCCCCCTGTATAATGACTGATAACACCTCTATATACAGTAGGTAACACAGGATCCACCATTCACAATAGGTGATATCACAGCTCACCTCCTCCTCCTGTACAATGACTGATAACACCTTTTTATACAGTAGATAACACAGGATCCTCCATTCACAATAGGTGATATCACAGCTCACCTCCTCCTCCTGTACAAGGACTGATGACACCTCTATATACAGTAGATAACACAGGTTCCACCATTCACAATAGGTGGTATTACAGCTCACCTCCTCCTCCTATACAATGACGGATAACACCTCTATATACAGTACATAACAAAGGGGACCCACCATTCACAATAGGTGGTATTACAGCTCACCTTCTCCCCCTGTATAATAACTGATAACACCTCTATATACAGTAGGTAACACAGGATCCACCATTCACAATAGGCGAGATCACAGCTCACCTCTTCCTGTACAATGAATGATAACACCTCTATATACAGTAGATAATACAGGATCCACCATTCACAAAAGGAAATATCACAGCTCACCTCCTCCTCCTGTACAATGACTGATAACACCTCTATATACAGTAGATAACACAGGATCCACCATTCACAATAGGTGATATCACAGCTCACCTCCTCATGCTGTACAATGACTGATAACACCTCTATATATAGCAGATGACACAGGGGACCCACCATTCACAATAGGTGATGTCACAGCTCTCCTCCTCCTCCTCCTCCTGTACAATGACTGATAACACCTCTATATATAGTAGATAACACAGGACCCACCATTCACAATAGGTGATATCACAGCTCACCTCCTCATGCTGTACAATGACTGATAACACCTCTATATATAGCAGATGACACAGGGGACCCACCATTCACAATAGGTGATGTCACAGCTCTCCTCCTCCTCCTCCTCCTGTACAATGACTGATAACACCTCTATATACAGTAGATAACACAGGATCCACCATTAACAATAGGTGAGATCACAGCTCACCTCCTCCTCCTGTACAATGACTGATAACACCTCTATATACAGTAGGTAACACAGGATCCACCATTCACAATAGGTGAGATCACAGCTCACCTCCTCCTCCTCCTGTACAATGACTGATAACCTCTATATACAGTAGGTAACACAGGATCCACCATTCACAATAGGTGATATCACAGCTCACCTACTCCTCCTCCTGTACAATGACTGATAACACCTCTATATACAGTAGATAACACAGGATCCACCATTCACAATAGGTGGTATTACAGCTCACCTCCTCCTCCTCCTGTTCAATGACTGGTAACACCTCTATATACAGTAGATAACACAGGGTCCACCATTCACAATAGGTGAGATCACAGCTCACCTCTTCCTGTACAATGAATGATAACACCTCTATATACAGTAGATAACACAGGATCCACCATTCACAATAGGTGGTATTACAGCTCACCTCCTCCTCCTCCTGTTCAATGACTGGTAACACCTCTATATACAGTAGATAACACAGGATCCTCTATTCACAATAGGTGAGATCACAGCTCACCTCCTTCTCCTCCTCCTGTACAATGACTGAAAACACCCCTATGTACAGTAGATGACACAGGGGACCAACCATTCACAATAGGTGATATCACAGCTCACCTCCTCCTCCTGTATAATGACTGATAACACCTCTATATACAGTAGATAACACAGGATCCACCATTCACAATAGGTGATATCACAGCTCACCTCCTCATGCTGTACAATGACTGATAACACCTCTATATACAGTAGATAACACAGGATCCACCATTCACAATAGGTGAGATCACAGCTCACCTCCTCCTCCTCCTGTACAATGAATGATAACACCTCTATATACAGTAGATGACACAGGGGATCCACCATTCACAATAGGTGAGATCACAGCTCACCTCCTCCTCCTCCTGTACAATGACTGATGACACCTCTATATACAGTAGATAACACAGGATCCTCTATTCACAATAGGTGAGATCACAGCTCACCTCCTTCTCCTCCTGTACAATGACTGATAACACCTCTATATACAGTAGGTAACACGGGATCCACCATTCACAATAGGTGATATCACAGCTCACCTCCTCCTCCTGTACAATGAATGATAACACCTCTATATACAGTAGATAACACAGGATCCACCATTCACAATAGGTGAGATCACAGCTCACCTCCTCCTGTACAATGACTGATAACACCTCTATATACAGTAGATAACACAGGATCCACCATTCACAATAGGTGATATCACAGCTCACCTCCTCCTCCTGTACAATGAATGATAACACCTCTATATACAGTAGATAACACAGGATCCACCATTCACAATAGGTGAGATCACAGCTCACCTCCTCCTGTACAATGACTGATAACACCTCTATATACAGTAGATAACACAGGATCCACCATTCACAATAGGTGATATCACAGCTCACCTCCTCTTCCTGTATAATGCGGATTGCACATTTTCTGTACAATAAACCTCATTTCAAGGCAGAAACATTACTGTGTCCAACAGTTATTACATAGATCAAACTGAAATAGCTGTTGCAAAAACACCAATTTTAAGAAAGCATTAAGCTTAAGATTAATAGGGGTGCCCAAACTTTTTCATATAACTGTATATATAATTATATACACAGTGGGGGAAATAATTATTTGATCCCCTGCTGTCTTTCTTAGTTTGCCCACTGACAAAGACATGAACAGTCTATAATTTTAAGGGTAGGTTAATTTTAACATTGAGAGATAGAATATCCCAAAAAAAAATGAAGAAAATCACATTGTATAAGGCTGTGTGCCCACGTAGCATTTTTCAAGCGTATATGCTGCGGAATTTCCGCAGCGTAAACGCTTGAAAAACGCATGTAGATCCGCACCCCATGGTCCCCAATGGCATTCCGCAATGTCAATGCCCATGCTGCGGATTTTTCCGCAGCGTATATGCTGCAGTCAAAAATCCGCAGCATGTTCATTAATTTTGCGGAAGCGCTGCGGAATCAATGTGCGGATGGTACCCAAGTCTGGAGGAGAGGAGACTCTCATCCAGACCTGGGTACCAAAGAACCTGTAAAAAAAAGAATAAAATAAAGTTTATACTTATCTTCCGATGTTTTCCCTCCGTCGCGCTGTTGTCTGAAGGACCTGCCACGTCATTGAGTCATGTGACCCACCACATGACTCAATGACGTCACCGCAGGTCCTGCACACAGCAGCGTGAGCCGCTCAAGCCTCCGGACGGGGCAGAGAATGCATCAGAAGGTGAGTATAAAGTTTATTTTTTTATTTTTACCATTCTGAACAAGTTGTCAAGCACTTTTCCAAGTGATGCTTGGAGAAGTGCTTGATAACCCGCATGCGGAAATGCATGCAAAGACGCCTCACAAACGCTTCTACCTGGCGGGAAAACCGCATGTAATATCCGCATGCGATTTTCCCGCCAGGGAGAAGCGTAAAAAATATGCTTCAGGTCCGCAACGTGGGCACATAGCCTAAATTAGATAATTTTTCTGCATTTTGCAGTGAGAAATAAGTATTTGATCCCTCTGGAAAACAACACTTAATACTTGGTGGTAAAACACATGTTGGCAGCACAGCAGTCAGACGTTGTTTGTAGCTGATGATGAGGGTTGTGCACATGTCGGGAGGAATTTTGCTCCACTCCTCTTTGCAGATCATCTCTAAATCATTAAGATTTTAAGGCTGTCGCTTGGCAAATCGGAGATTTAACTCCCTCCATAAGTTTTCTATGGGATTAAGGCCTGGAGACTGGCTAGGCCACTCCATGACCTTACTGTAGTTCTTTATGATCCACTCCTTTGTTGCTTTGGCTGTATGTTTTGGGTCATTGCCTTGCTGGAAAGACCTAGCCACGACCCATCTTCAATGCTCTTACTGAGGGAAGGAGGTTGTTGGCCAAAATCTCACGATACATGACGCCATCCATCTTCCCTTCAATACGGTGCAGTCGTCATGTCCCCTTTGCAGAAAAGCACCCCCAAAGTATGTTTCCCCCACCATGCTTCACGGTTGGAACAATGTTCTTAGGGTTGTACTTCCTTCTTCTTCCTCCAAACACGGCCAATTGAGTTAATGCTAAAGAGCTCAATTTTTGTCTCATCTGACCACAGCACCTTCTCCCAATAACTCACAGAATCATCCAGGTATTCATTGCCAAACTTCAGATGGGCCTGCACATGTGCCTTCTTGAGCAGGGGGACCTCGCGGGCACTGCAGGATTTTTAACCTTTAAAGCGGAATGTGTTACCAATGGTTTGCTTGGTGACTGTGGTCCCAGCTGCCTGGAGATCATTAGCAAGTTCCCCCCGTGTAGTTTTAGACTGATCTCTCACCTTCCTCATGATCAAGGATACCCCACGAGGTGAGATTTTGCATGGTGCCCCAGATCAATGTCTATTGACAGTCATTTTGTATTTCTTTCATTTTCTTACAATTGCACCAACAGTTGTCTCCTTCTCACCCAGAGTCTTACTTATGGTTTTGTAGCCCATTCCAGCTTTGTGCAGGTCTATGATCTTGTCCCCGACATCCTTAGAAAGCTCTTTGGTCTTGCCCATGTGGTAGAGGTTAGAGTCTGACTGATTAATGGAGTCTGTGGACAAGAGTCTTTTATACAGGTGACTATGTAAGACAGCTGTCTTTACTGCAGGTAACGAGTTGATTAGGAACGTCTAACTGGTCTGTAGCAGCCAGAACTCATAATGGTTTGTAGGGGATGAAATACTTATTTCTCACTGCAAAATGCAAAAAAAATTATCTAATTTATACAGTGTGATTTTCTTGATTTTTTTGGGCAGGGATATTCTATCTCTCAATGTTAAAATTACCCTTAAAATTATAGACTGTTCATGTCTTTGTCAGTGGGCAAACTTAGAAAAACCCGCAAGGGATCAAATATTTATTTCCCCCAGTGTGTGTGTGTGTGTGTGTGTGTGTGTGTGTGTGTGTGTGTGTGTGTGCAGGTGTGTGTGTGGGCAGGTGTGTATGTGTGTGGGCAGGTGTGTGTATGTGTGTGTGTGTGTGTGGGCAGGTGTGTGTGTGTGTGGGCAGGTGTGTATGTGTGTGTGTGTGGGCAGGTGTGTGTATGTGTGTGTGTGTGGGCAGGTGTGTGTGTGTGGGCAGGTGTGTTTGTGTGTGGGCAGGTGTGTTTGTGTGTGTGTGTGTGGGCAGGTGTGTATGTGTGTGGGCAGGTATATGTGTGTGTGGGGGGGGCAGGTGTGTGTGTGTGTCTGTGTGGGCAGATGTGTGTGTGTGTCTGTGTGGGCAGGTGTGTGTGTGTGTCTGTGTGGGCAGTGTGTGTGTGTGTGTGTGTGTGTGTGTGTGTGTATATGTGTGTGTGTCTGTGTGGGCAGGTGTGTGTATATGTGTGTGTGTGTGTGTGTGTGGGCAGGTTAGAAAGTCTTGCCCTGTTGAACACTACACCTGACTTGAGGCCACCACCTCTTGGTTGTCCAATGTTCTTGCTTCTCTAGGGCTCTTCTCAGATATTCATTATACCAGCTCCCCAGAATACCAAAGTTATGGTGGGTGACCGCGAGCCCTGGTGGTGGTCATAACTGCGGCCACCCAGGGGCAATACTCCATAACAACAATCCCCTGAGGTGGTGTAGGATGTAAGGACCTATTCACACTACATTCAGCGCTGCATTCAGGTCTTTACACAAGGCTTACAACTGAATCCCTGAAATTCAGGATTGTGCTGTCTGAAATGAGACATCTGAAAGCAGAGAAAATGGAGCCTAAAGATTCAGACTTTAGCCTTGGTTTGCCTTTGTTCAAATCAATGGCTATGTCAAGGCACATCTGAATGCCATTTTTCAGGGATTTAGATAGAAGCCTGGAAAGAGGAGATGAATGCATTGCAAAATTCAGTGTGAATAGGCCCTTATATCTGGAGTCTTGATATTGATGCCACAAGCATTTTACTTGTTTTTAACTTAAAAAAAAATACACACACACAAATTATACACACACACACACACACTATACATACACACACTATACATACACACACACTACACATACACACACATTATACACACACACACTATACATACACACACACTACACATACACACACACACACACACTATACATACACACACACACACTATACATACACACACACTATACATACACACACATTATACACACACACACACTATACATACACACACACAAATGTGTGTGTGGGCAGGTGTGTGTGTGTGGGCAGGTGTGTGTGTGTGGGCAGGTGTGTGTGTGTGTGGGCAGGTGTGTGTGTGTGATGTCTGTCTGTTTGTGTGTGTGTTTGTGTGGGCAGATGTCATTGTGTGATGTCTGTTTGTATGTATTTTTGTGTTTCAAATGTGTTTATGCGTGTCTGTATATGTTTGTGTGTGTGTATGACTGCATGCGGCCTACTGCTGAGTATAGTTGGCGCCGTGCGGCCTCCTGATGTCTCTGGGGGGGCTCCGTGCGGCCTCCTGCTGTGTATAGATGGCTACGTGCGGCTCCCCGCTGTGTATAGATGGCTACGTGCGCCCCCCCGCTGTTTATAGACGGCGCCGTGCGGCCCCCCGCTGTGTATAGATGGCTACGTGCGCCCCCCGCTGTGTATAGATAGCTATGTGCGGCCCCCCGCTGAGTATAGATGTCGCCGTGCGGCCTCCTGCTGTGTATAGATGGCTACGTGCGGTCTCCCGCTGAGTATAGATGGCGCTGTGCGGCCTCCTGCTGTCTCTGGGGGGAGCGCCGTGAGGCATCTATACTCAGCAGGAGGCCGCACGTAGCCAGCTATACACGTATACTCAGCAGGAGGCCGCACGTAGCCATCTATACGGTGCCATCTATACACAGCGGGAGGCCGCACGGCGCCATCTATACACAGTGGGAGGTCGCACGGCGCCATCTATACACAGCGGGAGGCCGCACGGAGCCATCTATACACAGCGGGAGTCTCAGTGTTTTGCAAGAGCAGTCAATAAATTCTGCTTGACTAATTCTGAGCACCATAAAGTCTGGTTCGCTTCTAACCTGCTGTCTTCATTTTCAGCTTGCTGAATTCTAACTCATTTACTGTCATTCGAGACGATGCCTTTGCTGGTCTCTTTCACCTTGAATACCTGTAAGTGCTCCACTTAATGTCATATTTTTGATTCTGTTCTTCTTCATCTTTTGGCATGTGCAATTGTATGAGCAAGTATTCATATGAATTTATGACCTACTTAAATCTTGGAGGACCTTAAATTTTATTCAATCAAGTTTTTTTCCAGTTTAAAACTATGGGACATATATGTGCCTTGGTCCTCAAAGGGTTTTTAAAGGGGCTGCAAACATAAATACGAAAAAAATAATTCAATTAGTGCTTTTTGTGTTCATTTAATTTTTATTTGAAGTCCATTTTTTAATATACCTTAAAATTAAGCCCTACCCCGTGGAATGAAGCCCTACCTACATAACATCTGAGAGCTACATGGATCCCGCTTGTGAGGTGCCTGTCCGTCACTGCTATTCAGTTTTAGGGTCCACTCACTAAGCCATATATTCTCTCATGCAAGAGAATAGGGCCAATTATGCTAATGACACTGGGCTCAAACTCTGTCAGAGCTTCAACTGAGTGTGATCCGATTCTCTCGCAGCACAGATATGGAGAAGATGGAGAACTTAATTTCTCCATCTTCTCCATAGTCTCTGTGAGTGTTCATCGGACTGCACTTGGATGACATCCGAGTGCAGTCCAATGTTTTACGTGCACCCATAGACTTGTATGGGTGCACATGGTCCGAATATCGAATGAGATTATTTTCTCATGCCAATAATCGCACTGTCCCATAGTATAACATAGAGCCGAGTCCTATCCGATAAAACATCACATAGCATTCGGCCGTGTTATACGACAGTGTGAGCGAGCCCTTAGAGTCAAGGAATATTTACATGTAGATGATGATATTACTCTCCAAGTGTATATTTTTTTAGGCGAGTTCATAGTAAATGCTTTGCATTTTTGACATGTGATCAACTAAAGAACAAGAAAGATTTAGGACCTCGCCTATAGAGAAACGGAAAATAGTTTGGAGGACTTGCATGTCCTTTTTTATTTATTATGAGAAAATCATAAAAGATCCCGTTTTTTAACCATGCTGTGACTTTCTGCTGAGGGAGAGGGAGAGAGCTGCCCTATTCAGAGTCTGTAATAAGACCTGCTGACAAAAGTGTTGAAGATACAGTCTAATGTGAATTAACAATGAAAAAAAGTTAATTTAACAAATGGCTTGTATTTTTTTTAATACAAACTTTTTTGTCTTTACAGCTCCTTTAAAGGGAATCTGTCATCAGGTTTTTGCCACCTAATCTGAGAGCAGCATAATGTAGGGTTAGAGGCACTGATTCCAGTAATGTGTCACTTACTGGGCTGCTTAGTGTTGTTTTGATAAAATCATTGATTTGTCAGAAGGTAATTATCACTAGATGACTAGTAAGTTCTGTAGGACCCCACCCCCATCACTGATCAGTAGATTTCTGTGTACACTGAGCATGGGCAGAAAGCTGCCAATCAGTGGTGTGGGTGGGGCTATACAGAGCGCAGCATTCAGAGAGCTGCTAGATCTGCAGCAGATAAAACAAAACGGTGATTTTCTCAAAATGACAACAAGCAGCTGAAAAAGTGACACATCGCTGGAATCAGGGTATCTGCCCCAATATTGTGCTGCTCTCAGATGAGGCAGCACAATTAATATTATGCCAAATAAATTTCCTGTGAACTATCACATGATCTATCACAGGGGATCATGTGACATGTCACGTGATAAATCAGGTGTGTGGAGGGGGCCCGCGCCTTCTAAACTGCCCGGGGCCCTTGCTACTCTTAATCCACCCCTGCCTATATCCCCGGAGCGGCCTGGATGCCCAGTATGCCGGCGAGTCGCATACCTTGGGCGACTTTAAAGAAAGGCTGTATAGACTGTTCAAAGTTTATCCCCTGACAGAAGAACAGAAGGTAAGCATACTGATAGGGCAGTTAACTGGTGCGGCCCAGCGGGAGGTAAAGTCTTGGACAGCTGAGGAGAAAAGGACTGTAAGGGGGGTTCTGACCCGTCTACGGGACACCTTTGATACCCGTACCTCAGCAGAAATCAAAATGCGGTTCTATGGATGTAAGCAGCGAGCTCAAGATAGCATCCGAGATTATGCCCTAAATTTACAGGAAGCCTTAGGGGCAATTAAGCAAGCTGACCCTGGCAGCGTGCAGGATACAGATAAACTATTGACTGACCAGTTCATAGAAGGTCTGCTGTCCAGCGCCCACAGAACCCAGCTGCGCCTCATGGCCCTACAGAACCCCGATTTGACTTTTGCACAGTTCAAAGATAGGGCCATCCGGGTGCTCCGAGAACCTGCACCGGGTGGCGCTGTAGCTTCCCGGCGCCCTGCCATCCCTTACCACCAGGGGGCGGCGCCCTATCCCGCAGACCTTGTGGGGGCTGATGCGCAGGCCCTAAATCCATCCCCGCCTGCAAACCTGCACCATCAGGTCCAAGAACTAACAAAGAGTGTTGCTGCATTGACCAGGACCATACAGTCATTACAAATGGACCCGTCAGGACCAATCAAGCTGGCTTCCAGTCCGGAGGATGTCCCGTGGCGTCGACGGAGGAGGATCCCGTCGTTCAGAGGGAGGCCCGCCGATCATTACACTGAGGATGGACAGCCGATTTGCCGCTGTTGCAGCTAGCCGGGACACGTAGCCAGGTACTGTACTTTAAATGGGTCCGACCTGGGGCAAAGGGCCAACCCCCAGGCATAAGGTCATCAGGCCCATCTAATTGGCGTGATAAGTACGTAGGGGGACGCCCGATTTTACCCGTAGTGCTGGACGGTATCCCCATAAGTGCACTGCTGGACACCGGGTCCCAAGTGACTACCATCCCCTATGTACTTTTCAAGCAGTACTGGAGTGACACTGATATAACTCGTTATCCAGACGATGACTTGAGCATCATCGCCAGCAATGGTCAACCCGTGCCGCAGGTGGGGTTCAGAGAGATGACCATTAAGATTGGTAAACTTGAACTGCCGGCACAGGGAGTGATCATTGTGGACATTGACCGTCGAGAAAGTCACCCTAAAATAACCTTGGGTACTAATGTGATTGAAAATTGTCTTTCAGAAGTAATTGTAATTTTGCAGCAGGTGGCGATGAATGCAAGCTCCAGCCAACAGAGGGTCCTCCAGAAGGAGATAAGAGCCCTGATGAGATGGCAACAGGTAGAACTGTCTGGTGGTGAGATCGGTAGCGTAAGGATGAGCGACCCGTTCCCCATTGCCATGCCCCCCAAAAGTGAAATGATCTGGTGTCGGACTGCAATCGGGTTAAGAGGGAGAGACTACCAAGCCATGGTAGAACCCGTGTACTCAGACAGCAGGCCCACCATTTTGACAGCCCGGGGGGTGGTCGATGTCCGCCATGGAAGGGTGCCCGTCCGGATCTTAAACTTTGGGGAAAGGGAAGTACACTTGCCCCGGTACGCTACACTAGCCAAATTGTATACTGTTGAACACAATGCTGTCAGGGCCATGGAACCCTTGCCTCCATCTCCCCAGGCGGAGGGTAATGGTTCCCAGAAACCCAAGGAGGACTGGTGCCAGAAACTCCACGTGGGTGCTGACTCCACTCCCTTGCACCAAAAACTTGGAGTCTATCGGGTGGTTCAAGAGTACGAGAGAATCTTTAGTAAGCACCCGCTAGACTTCGGCAGAGTGAAAGGGGTAGAACACCACATCCCCACGGGGAGCCACCCACCAATAAAAGAAAGATACAGACCTGTACCACCCCGCACGCTATCAGAACGCAAAGGGCATGCTGAGAGAAATGAAGGAAGCCGGGGTCATTAGAGACAGTTGTAGCCCCTGGGCAGCCCCCTTGGTTCTGCTAAAAAAGAAAGACTGTACTATGAGAATGTGCGTGGACTATAGAGAAGTCAATCGTATCACCCATAAAGACGCATACCCGTTGCCTAGAATAGAGGAGTCTTTGGTCGCACTAAAATCAGCTAATTTCTTCTCTACTTTGGACCTTACTAGTGGGTACTGGCAGGTTCCTGTGGCAGAGGCTGATAAGGAGAAGACCGCCTTCACCACCCTGATGGGATTAAGTAAATTCAACTATATGTCGTTCGGGCTCTGCAACGCACCCGGGACCTTCCAGAGGCTGATGGAATGCTGTCTAGGGCACCGAAACTTTGAGACGGTCCTACTTTACCTGGACGACGTGATTGTCTATTCGAAGACTTACGAGGACCATCTAAAGCACCTGGCCGAGGTGTTCGAGGCCCTGGCAGGCTTTGGCATGAAAGTGAAACCCTCCAAGTGCCATCTGTTAAAGCCGAAGGTACAGTACCTGGGACACGTGGTGAGTGCAGAAGGAGTAGCCCCCGACCCTGACAAAATCATGGCAATAAAGAACAGGCCAAGCCCCTCTAACATAAAAGAAGTGAGGCAGTTCGTCGGGTTGGTAGGCTACTACCGAAGGTTCATCCCCAGGTTCACCAAGATGGTAGCCCCTATGCAGGACCTCCTTATAGGACAATCTAAGACCAGAAGCCAAAAGCCACCCTTCAAGTGGGACAAGCCGGAAGAGGAGTCCTTCCGCCAGCTGAAGATGGCCCTCACGGGGGATGAGATCCTGGCATACCCTGATTATGGCCAGCCTTTTATCCTCCACACAGACGCCAGTAATGTGGGGCTGGGAGCCGTACTGTCACCGAACCAACAGGACAGAGAAAGGGTGATCGCGTACGACAGCCGAGAGAAACCCGGAGAATTACAGCTCCTTTAAGCTGGAGTCCTTGGCAGTGGTGTGGGCCGTAACAGAACGTTTCAAGCATTACCTGGCCTCTGTGAAGTTCACTGTGTACACGGACAACAATCCGTAGACACATCTGGACAATGCGAGACTTGGTGCCCTAGAGCAGCGGTGGATGGCCCGGCTAGCAAACTATGACTTCACCATCAAGTACCGGGCAGGCCGAGCCAATGCCAATGCAGATGCCCTATCGAGAATGCCCCACTTGCCCGATGAGGGAGAAGATCCAGATGAGTTGGAGGAAATAGAGCTCCCTGCATTCCACCGGTACGGAAGGAAGGAAGGTACCAGCCAGAAGACGCCCTTGATGCCCATCGTCACCAGGCAGCCTCTTGAGCTGGTAGCTCTGGACCATGTGAAACTGGCTCCAAGCCGGTCGGGCTACGTCTATGCCCTGACAATAGTGGACCACTATTCCCGGTTCCTGGTGGTGGTTCCTGTTAAAGACTTGACAGCCCAAACAGCGGCCAGAGCCTTCCAACAACACTTCTGCCATCCACACGGGTATCCGGAACAGGTCTTGACAGATCAAGGTCCAGCGTTTGAGGCTGAAATCTTCCAGGAGTTCTGCAACCTCTACGGCTGTAAGAAGATTCGGACAACATCTTACCACCCACAAACCAACGGGCTATGTGAGAAAATGAATAATATCGTCATTGATCTCCTCAAAACGTTGCCCCTGGAAGAACGCAGCCTGTGGCCGGAGAAGCTGCCAGACCTGATAGACTTATACAACCATATCCCGGTGAATGCTACAAATTGCACCCCGGCTTACCTGATGAGGGCAAGACCAGGTAAGCTGCCGATAGACCTGGAGATGGGAGTCCTCCCCACCTCCCCAGACGCGGACTGGGATACGGAACGGCGGCTACAGTACAAGAAGGTACAGGAGAATGTGGAGAGGAGTCTGGCTCAAGCGAGAGAAAAGCAAGAGAGGCTCTTCAACCAACACGCCCCTGCTGGTCCCCTGGAACCTGGTGAGCAGGTCCTGAAGGGGAAGAGAAGGCTTCACAAGCTAGATGACCAGTTGGAGAGCGACCCGTACACAGTACTGCAGTCCAACCACAACAACCCGAAGGTATGTGTAATTGCCAAGGATGGAGGAGAAACCACTAGCACCGTCTCCAGAGACCACCTAAAAAGGTGCCCCAAGCAACTACAGAGTGCAGGAGAAGATCAAGATGACCTTAAACCCGCAGAAGACAAGAAAGAAATGATCAGCACAGTTCTTGGAGAGTTCCCCCGGTCCTGGACTCGGATAAATGATGCAATAGTGGTACCCGTCCTACACTTCCTTCAACCAACCCAGCAGGAACCTACAGGAGAGCAGGAGGAATCAGAAGACCAAGCAGCCCTAGAGGCAGAAGAACCCATGCCAGCAGCCCAGGAGAGTCAACCCTCTGCTGACAGTGAGCCTGCCATACCTGCGGTAAGCCAAAGGACCCGCAGATAGCTGCCTGCACTGCCTGTAAACCCAGCTAGTAGCTGTACCCTGAATGCTAGTGGGGAAAGTCAGGTTAGACCACCACCAGACAGTGGGTTACGCAGGTCAACCCGGAGCACTAGGGGGCAAATACCAGCTCGCTGGAAGATCTAAATGCTGTATATTGTAAATGTTTTATGTTTGTTGCCTGGTTGCTAATTATGTTTTTCCAGTCTTTCTAGTTCATGGACTAACAGGTTATGGACGCTGAATAACCGGAACTGTCTTGTAGATAGTTGCACTTGGTGCCCTCTTTCGAAGATGGCCACGGAAGAAAAATCTGTCCGGTGTGGCCTCCTTGTGGCCCAAAGTAGAGAGCTCAGCCTTGTCGCCACGCCCAAGGCGAGGAACTTGGGGTTTATGGAAACAGGTCCCCACACCGTGGAAAACTTCACACCTTGTTGGGTGACATGGACACCCGTCACGGAAGCGCCGTGACCTCAAGGACAAAATATAGTTGTATATATGTTATGTTGTCATTTATACCCTGCATTTGTGTTTCCTGTTTAGTCCGGAGTAATAAATTTTACTAGGGGAGAATGTGTCACCCCAGGCCTGGATGCCACAAACAATAATCTGTGTCTGAGAGCAGGAGGGAGGTCCCCTGGTTAGGGACAATTAGCATACAGCACCTCCTGTCCCAGGCCAGCAGGGGGAGCTGGCTGCCCCTATAAAAGCTGGAACTGGGGGCAGGGTTAGAGAGAACTGGAAGACCTAGCTCAGGAGTGAGACTAGTCCCAGAGAAGGAGGGACAGTTCAGCTGTAGCTGAGGAGTCCGTGAGGCAGAGGAGAAACTGCAAGCCAGGGACAGAGGTGACGAGAGCCGGTCCTGGAAGAGAACCAATCTACCGGGCATTGGGGTCCGGGGCTGTCAGGGTTACAAGCCCAGCAGCAGAGAACCAACCTGCGAGGGATTTCAGGTCCCTTGGCCTAAGAAGCCTGGAGGCTCCGCCACACAGAGGGACCAGTACAGCGAGGAGCAAGCAACAGGTACCCAAGGCCCTAGTCGCATGCCATACAGGCGAGAAGTACACGGCCAGCTCAGAGACGTGGGCTATTACACCACGAAAAGGGGGATAGTCAGAAAGAGCATAGAGAGAACGGTAGGCCTACACACTCACCCTGACCAGTGGGGCTCGCCCGAATGCTCTCAGACACCCAGGCCCATTCCTAACCGGTACTGTTGGGTCATTAATAATATCTACAATAAAGACCCTGAACTGTTTGAAGCGGACTCTGAACTCTTACTATTGCGGCCTGCACTATCACCCCCAACATCCACCTACACTGCCCTGAGGCTACACTCTTCCCGTGGGGAGTTATCCTACACCTGTGCTGCACACCAACACCAGCCTCAGCAGTCTGCCTCGCAGCGGCGGTTATCCCTGACCGCAATCCACGGGTGGCGTAGTCGGACATTCAAAACACTGATAAATAGACTGCCACCATTTGGTCTGACCACCCTGAGCCACGGGATCGGGTTGCCACTACTACCCCCATCAGCACCGTACACTAGAAGGCCCGGTTCCGTGTACCCCACGGCCCAGGGGGCGAGTCATGTGCATCAAATTATACATACACATATGGGGCAGTGGGGCTTCATACTATATACAGGTGCTTCTCACAAAATTAGAATATCATCAAAAGTTAGTTTATTTCAGTTCTTCAATGCAAAAAGTGAAACTCCTATATTATATAGAGTCATTACACACAGAGTGATCTATTATATAGAGTCATTACACAGAGGGATCTATTATATAGAGTCATTACACACAGAGTGATCTATTATATAGAGTCATTACACAGAGGGATCTATTATATAGAGTCATTACACACAGAGGGATCTATTATATAGAGTCATTACACACAGAGTGATCTATTATATAGACTCATTACACACAGAGGGATCTATGATATAGAGTCATTACACACAGAGGGATCTATTATATAGAGTCATTACACACAGAGGGATCTATTATATAGAGTCATTACACACAGAGGGATCTATTATATAGAGTCATTACACACAGAGGGATCTATTTTAAGTGTTTATTTCTGTTAATGTTGATGATTATGGCTTACAGCCAATGAAAACACAAACGTCATTATCTCAGTAAATTAGAATACTTCATAACAACAGCTTGAAAAATGTTTTTAAAATCAGAAAAGTTGGCCTACTGAAATGTATGTTTAGTAAATGCCCTCAATACTTGTTCGGGCTCCTCGTGCATCAATTACTGCATCAATGCGGCAATGTGGCATGGAGGGATCAGCCTGTGGCACTGCTGAGGTGTTATGGAAACCCAGGTGGCTTTGATAGCAGCCTTCAGCTCATCTGTATTGTGGGGTCTGGGGTCTCATCTTCCTCTTGACAATACCCCATAGATTCTCTATAATAGATTCTCTATGGGGTTAAGGTCAGGCGAGTTTGCTGCCAATCAAGCACAGTGATACTGTTGTGTGTAAACCAGGTATTGGTACTTTTGGCAGTGTGGACAGGGGCCAAGTCCTGCTGGAGAATGACATTTCCATCTCCATAAAGCTTGTGGGCAGAGGGAAGCATGAAGTGCTGTAAAATGTCCTGGTAGACGGCTGCGCTGACTTTGGTCTTCATAAAACATAGTGGACCTACACCAGCAGATGACATGGCTCCCCAAACCATCACTGATTGTGGAGACTTCACACTAGACCTCCAGCAGCTTGGATTGTGGCCTCTCCACTCTTCCTCCAGACTCTGGGACCTTGATTTCCAAATGAAATGCAAAATTTACTTTTCATCTGAAAACAACACCTTGGGCCACTGAGCATCAGTCCAGGTCTTTTTCTCTTTGGCCCAGGTAAGACGCTTCTTGCGTTGTCTATTGGTCATGAGGGGCTTGACACAAGCAATGCGACACTTGTAGCCCATGTCCTGGATACGTCTGTGTGTGGTGGCTCTTGAAGCAATGACTCCAGCAGCAGTCCACTCCTTGTGAATCTCCCCCAAATTTTTGAATGGCCTTTTCTTAGCAATCCTTTCAAGGCTGCGGTTATCCCAGTTGCTTGTGCACCTTTTTCTACCACACTTTTTCCTTCCACGTCCATTAATATGCTCGGATACAGCACTCTGTGAACAGCTGCTTCTTTAGCAATGACCTTTTGTGGCTTACCCTCCTTGAGGAGTGTGTCAATAACTGCCTTTTGGACATCTGTCAAGTCAGCAGTCTTGCCCATGATTGTGGAGCCTACTGAAACTGACTAAGGGACCTTTTTAAATGCTTAGGAAGCCTTTCCAGGTGTTTCTTGTTAATTCTAATTTACTGAGATAATGACTTTTGTGTTTTCATTGGCTGTAAGCCATAATCATCAACATTAGCAGAAATAAACACTTAAAGCAGATCACTCTGTTTGTAATGACTCTGTATAATATATGAGTTTCATTTTTTGGATTTAAGAACTGAAATAAATTCACTTTTTGATGATATTCTAATTTTCTGAGAAGCACCTGTATGTAGCAGTGCGGCAATTATACTATATACAGTCAGGAGTATAAGTACTTGATACACTGATAATTTCGAAAGTTTTTCCACCTACAAAGAATGAAGAGGTCTGTTTTGTTCTACTTAACTGCTGCAACTTGGACCTTTAACAGGATTTATATTTCACCTATGAGAAAGCATACTATGTGTATTTGGCAGATTAACTCAGGCATGTTTATGATAAACTGAATACCTGGATTGGAGTCCTATTTGTATACAGAATATTGACTATTAATGCTGGCAGAGTAAGTCTTAGGCTATATTCACACTAGGTGTTTTTTTCTGCAGCAAAACATAATCTCTTGGCAGGAAAGAAGTAGCGTCAAAAACGCAGGTTTTGGTGTGTTTTTTTGCAGTGGCTCTTGGTGCATTTTTGGTGCGTTTTTCAGGATCCCAAAGTTCAGCTTTGCTTCCACCATAGACACATGAGAACAGGTCACCATTGCAAGACATATGTTCATGAAAAAGTACACATTACAAATGTAACAGGGGGCGGGTGGGGGGTGAATTGGTCTGGAATGGTTTATCTAAGACCCTGGCAGTGCATTGAATTTGTAGGACACTATTTACTTTCACATTATGGTTTGCCATTGAGTTGCTCAGGCATTGTTCATTTTCACACCTCCCTGGGCCACACGTGTTGTTCAATCTCACACCTAGCTCAACCAATGTTTACTTTGTAGGCATCACTAATTTAATTAAACTGTAATAATCCAAGCTGCTATCTCAGGTGACCAAGACAAGATGGTTTAAACTTGGGAAAATCACAAGAATAAATGTGTGTCACATACTTGCTTTTTTCACTAAAAACGCAGCAAAATGTTCGCACTAGGCTTTTTTTCAGCATTTTTTTCCACCACCCTTTTTTTTAATGGGTGAAAAACGCTGAAACAAGTGACATACTCTATTGCAAAAAGCCATGGAAAGCACAAAATACTGAGGACAAATAAGCAAGCTTTGTGCATGAGATTTCGGAAATCTCATAGACTTTGTTGGTACTGTAAAACGCAGCTGAAAATTTGCATAAAAAAGCCCGCTAAAAAAACGTCTAGTGTGAATATAGCCTTGTATAACGGTTCGCCAATGAGTTAGGATATATGACCACGATGCAGAAATGCTGCGGATTTTTCCTAAGCGTTTCTGCATCTCCCTGGGTTGTCAAGCGCTTTGCCAAGTGATTTTAGCATCACTTGGAAAAGTGCTTGACAACTTGGTCACACTATATAATTCCATGCAACCGGCATGGATTTATATAGTGTGACCAAGTTACCATGCTGCAAATGCAGCATCAATAATGAAAAAAAAGAATAATAATGGTGAAAAATAAAAAAAAAACATTATACTCATCTTCCGATAGTCCTCGATCTCCTTCTCCGGTGCGTCCGGTGTCTTTGGCGGATCACGGTGCTGTAAAAGGACCTTTCATGACGTCATTTAGTCATGTGACAGGTCACGCAACCACCGATGTCAGCGGTCACGTGACCTGTCACATGACTAAATGGCATCATGGAAGGTCCTTTTACCACCGCGAGCAGCCGAAGAGCCAGCAGCACCGCCGGGAGCAGACAGGGGCCTTCAGAAGGTAAGTATATGTTTATTTTTTATTTTAATTCTATTTTAACTACAGGTACTATGGTACCCGGGTCTGGAGGAGAGTCTCTTCATCTCCAGACCCGGGTACCATCCACGCATTGAGTCGCATAATATCCACATGTGTATTTGTAGTCATGCGGATGTTATGCGTTCCAATGCAAGTCAATGGCGGCTAAATCGCAGCGACTCTGCAAAATTAAAGGACGTGCTGCGGATTTTTCCGCAATGATAATCCGCAGCGGAAATCTCCGCGGCATGTGCATAGCACATGCGGATTATCATTGGGGACCATTGCAGACCTATCACCAAGCGTTTTTTAAGTGTTTCCGCAGCGAAAGTTACGCTGCAGAAACGCCTAAAAAACGCATAGTGGGCACACAGCCTTAAAAGTTCTATGGTGAAGAAAAACACGTGAGATAATAAATGCGAAATATACAATATTTCCCATAATATGACTGAGGATATCTTTAGGGTGTATTCACTGTTTTTTCTTCTGCAGCAATAAATGCTGTGTTTTACAGCACCATCTTAGTGAATGACATTTCTGAAATCTCATTCACATGCTGTTTTTTTTGCATTTTTTTAAAATCTGCAGCTTGTCAAGTCTTTCAGAGGTTTTGCAGCATTTTTCACCCATTCAAATGAATGGAAAAAAAAACACAAGTAAAAACACCTGAATTTTAAGCAGCGTTTTTCCTGCCTCCTTTGATTTTTGAGGTAGAAAAAAAATGCTGCCAAAATCCAACTTGTGAACACACCTTTATCCTGGTTGTGTTCTAATTGGATATAAAATAGAACGGCCATGATAACATGGGTAGTTAATTGTATGGTGTTTTCACTTTAAATATTACCAGGCCGCATTCTATTTGCGCAGAGCTGCTCCGTGAAGATTCTATCACAAGATTCCGTGATGACATCACAGGTGATGGTGACATCACTGCTCACAGTCGCTATATATGCAATGCACATAGGCTCACCCGTGCCTTTCTTGGCTCTATAGTGACTGATAGCACTTGCAGTTTTTCACTATGGCTGGAATTGTTTTGGACATTCCTCAGGTAAAAGCACTATTGATGATCCTTATGATCAATCGTCCTAACAGTGTGCTTCTACCACCCGATGGCGTCCTCAGCTTCACTCACCGGCTGGTGATGGAGCTAGTAAAGGATTGCCTGACCAAACACCGACAACGTCGTCTAACGTCAGACTATCTGACGGATTTACTTCAGAACATCAGGACATTACTACACCAGGTAAGTGGCGGACACTCTGCACAGAACATCTCAATATTAACAGATAATAATGGAGGGATAGAAGCTTTTTCTTCTAATATATCGTATTTTGCAGACCATAAGACGCACCAAAATTTTTTGGGAGGTAAATAGGAAAAACATTTATTATAATAAAATGGGGGTCTGTCTTATAGTCCGAATTTTCGGTTGCTTACTGAGGGGGGGTGGTGGCAGTGGAGCGAGGTCACAGGAGGCAGAGTCGCTGCTGCAGGAAGTCGGCAGTAGGAGTGGGGCGCTGCTGCGGGCTCCAAGCTGGGAGGAGCGGGGTGTCCAGAAGGTGCGAGGCTGCGGGCCCTGGGCTTCAAGGAAATGTTAGCGGTAATTCAGGAGGGGAGGCCCTGCTCTGCTTATTGATTTCTCTGCAGTGGGCTTCAAGAAGTAGGCTGCTGGAGATGGCCAATACGCAGTTTGAGATCTCAGCTCCTCATTGAGCCGAGATCTAAATCTGCACATGCACTGCCTCCAGCCAGGGCCGGCTCCAGGTTTTTCTGGGCCCCGGGCGAAAGAGTCTCAGTGGGCCCCTTTAACACATACCACGATTCATGATGCAGAGATACGGCGGAGAAATATATATATATATAGTACAATGCAAAGATTTCACTTCATGAGTGATATCTATTGTAAATTCCACAATAGCTCAGAAACCGGTGAATCGCTCCACACAGAATAGTGGCCCCCATATAAGGCTCCATACGGAATACTGGTCCCCATATAACGCCCATACGGAATACTGGCCCCCATATAACGCTTCATACGGAATACTGGCCCCCATATAAGGCCCCATACGGAATACTTGCCCCCATATAAGACCCCATACGGAATACTGGCCCCCATATAAGGCCCCATACGGAATACTGGCCCCCATATAAGGCCCCATACGGAATACTGGCCCCCATATAAGGCCCCATACGGAATACTGGCCCCCATATAAGGCCCCATACGGAATACTGGCCCCCATATAAGACCCCATACGGAATACTGCCCCCATATAAGACCCCATACGGAATACTGGCCCCCATATAAGACCCCATACGGAATACTGGCCCCCATATAAGGCCCCATACGGAATACTGACCCCCATATAAGGCTCCATGCGGAATACTGACCCCCATATAAGGCTCCATGCGGAATACTGACCCCCATATAAGGCTCCATGCGGAATACTGACCCCCATATAAGGCTCCATGCGGAATACTGACCCCCATATAAGGCTCCATGCGGAATACTGACCCCCATATAAGGCTCCATGCGGAATACTGACCCCCATATAAGGCTCCATGCGGAATACTGGCCCCCATATAAGGCTCCATACGGAATACTGGCCCCCATATAAGGCTCCATACGGAATACTGGCCCCCATATAAGGCCCCATATGGAATACTGGCCCCTATATAAGGCTCCATACGGAATACTGGCCCCCATATAAGGCTCCATACGGAATACTGGCCCCCATATGGAATACTGGCCCCCATATAAGGCTCCATACGGAATACTGGCTTCCATATAAGGCTCCATACGGAATACTGGCCCCCATATAAGGCTCCATACGGAATACTGGCCCCCATATAAGGCTCCATACGGAATACTGGCCCCCATATAAGGCTCCATACAGAATACTGGCCCCCATATAAGGCTCCATACAGGATACTGGCCCCCATATAACGCTCCATACAGGATACCGGTCCCCATATAATGCTGCATGCAGGCTGTTACCCCCCACATAATGCCCCATACAGGCTGTCCCCCCCTTATAATGCTCCATGCAGGCTGTTACCCCCCACATAATGCCCCATACAGGCCCCTCCCTTTTAATGCTCCATGCAGGCTGTTACCCCCCACATAATGCCCCATACAGGCCCCTCCCTTTTAATGCTCCATGCAGGCTGTTACCCCCCACATAATGCCCCATACAGGCTGCCCCCCCCTTATAATGCTCCATGCAGGCTGTTACCCCCCACATAATGCCCCATACAGGCCCCCCCTTTTAATGCTCCATGCAGGCTGTTACCCCCCACATAATGCCCCATACAGGCTGCCCCCCCCTTATAATGCTCCATGCAGGCTGTTGCCCCATACAGGCCCCCCCCTTTTAATGCTCCATGCAGGCTCTTACCCCCCACATAATGCCCCATACAGGCTGCCCCCCCTCTTTATAATGCCCCATGCAGGCTGTCACCCCTCCTCTTTATAATGCCCCATGCAGGCTGTCACCCCTCCTCTTTATAATGCTCCATGCAGGCTGTCACCCCTCCTCTTTATACTGCCCCATGCAGGCTGTCACCCCTCCTCTTTATACTGCCCCATGCAGGCTGTCACCCCTCCTCTTTATAATGCCCCATGCAGGATGTCCCCCCCCCTCTCTTTATAATGCCCCGTGCAGGCTGTTCCCCACCTTATAATGCCCCATGCAGGCTGTCACCCCTCCTCTTTATAATGCCCCATGCAGGATGCCCCCCCTCTCTTTATAATGCCCCGTGCAGGCTGTTCCCCACCTTATAATGCCCCATGCAGGCTGTTCCCCACCTTATAATGCCCCGTGAAGGCTATTCCCCACCTTATAATGCCCCATGCAGGCTGTTCCCCACCTTATAATGCCCCATGCAGGCTGTCGCCCCCCCTCTCTTTATAATGCCCCCCCTCTCTTTATAATGCCCCGTGCAGGCTGTTCCCCACCTTATAATGCCCCATGCAGGCTTTTCCCCACCTTATAATGCCCCATGCAGGCTGTCACCCCTCCTCTTTATAATGCCCCATGCAGGATGCCCCCCCTCTCTTTATAATGCCCCGTGCAGGCTGTTCCCCACCTTATAATGCCCCGTGCAGGCTGGTCCCCACCTTATAATGCCCCATGCAGGCTGGTCCCCACCTTTTAATGCCCCATGTAGGCTGGTCCCCACCTTATAATGCCCCATGCAGGCTGGTCCCCACCTTATAATGCCCCATGCAGGCTGGTCCCCACCTTATAATGCCCCATGCAGGCTGTCACCCCTCCTCATTATAATGCCCCAAGCAGGAATCCCCCCCTCTTTATAATGCCCCATGCAGGCTGTTCCCCACCTTATAATGCCCCATGCCTCCATACATTTAAAAAAAAAAAAAAAAAAAATCAAATACTCACCTCCCTTCTCCTCACCTGCTACCTGCTGCCCGCTGCCCGCTGCCCGCTGCCTGCTGCCTGCTGCCCGCCGCTCGCTGCTCGGCTCCGAACTCCAGCGTTGTCGGCGTTGTCCCGCTCAGCGCTCCCTGTGACGGCTCAGGGGAGGGCGCGGTGTAAAGACGTCACCGCGCCCTCTGACCTGAGACGTCACAGGGAGCGCAGAGCAGGAAGACAGCTGATCTGCGGAGGCACGGGGAGAGGTAAGTATCCAGCTGCCGGGGCCCTGAGCAAGCGGAGGGGAGAGGGGAGGGGGCGCTGACACCGCTCTCCTCCGCCCATAGCCCAGCGGGGTGCGCGACCGCCAGTGGGCCCCTCTGCCTGCTCAGGGCCCCGGCATTTGCCCGGGTGCGCCGGGTGCTGACGCCGGCCCTGCCTCCAGCGGCCATTTGCCTGAAGCCCACCGCCAGAAATTCAATGGGCAGAGCGGGGACTCCCCTCCTAAATCACCGCTAACATTGCCTTGAAGCCCAGGGCCCGCAGCCTCGCACCTCCTGGACACCCCGCTGGCCCGCAGGAGCGCCCCACTTCTACTGCTGGCTTCCTGCAGCAGTGACCCTACTTCCTGTGACCTCACTCCACCACAGCCACCCCCCTGGTAAGCTACATTCAGACAATTATTATTATTAATAATCTGTCTGATATGCTGGGGTGGAGAGTTCCAGAGTAGGGGGGATGCACGGGAGAAATCTTGTATGCGATTGTGGGAAGAGGAGATAAGAGGGGAGTAGAGAAGAAGATCTTGTGAGGATCGGAGGTTGCGTGCAGGTAAGTACCGGGAGACTAGGTCACAGATATATGGAGGAGACAGGTTGTGGGTGGCTTTGCATGCCAAGGTTAGGGTCTTGAACTGGAGTCTCTGGGTAATGTGGAGCCAGTGAAGGGATTGGCGGAGCGAGGGGAAAAGCCAGGGAATAGCGGGGGGACAGGTGGATTAGTCAGACAGCAGAGTTTAGGATAGATTGGAGGGGTGCGAGAGTGTTAGAAGGGAGGTCAAAAATTTTGGAAAAAAAGGCATCTTATAGTCCAAAAAATACGGTAAAACACAACGAGTCCCCAAATACAGTATGTAGTCATTGTATCTGCAGACAGAGAACCGATGTCACATACAATTTCCGCCTCCATTCTGATCGCTCTCATCTCAAAATTCTCCTTTCCATTTTTCCTTCTTTATAGGCTGAAGAAAGATCTCAGACTGAAGATTTGGCTGTCTTTAAAGAACTGGCCGAAAAAGTCCTGTCTATACTAGAACGCTCATTGGAACGCCCGGTAAGGATCAATATTAATAGACGTATCTTAATCCACCGTATCTGAGGAGACTTTCTGAGAAAAGGTCTGAAGATGGCGCGGGATTTGTATCGTTACAATTGGTGCATCTGTAAATGTTGGTTTAGTCCTTCATGATTTATGTATTTGGTGATTTAGTGAAATCTTCCACATAGTAATTATATATATTATATCTATCAGGAAACAACAGGAGGCGACGCCAAATATGGGCAAAATGTGACCCCGAAAATCCCTGACCCTAATAGGAGTCAGCCGGAGCTGAACAGCGATCTGATTACAGGTGAGCGATCACCCGACCTTCTACAAGGAATATCCAGATATTACAGAGGACGGAGGATAATGTTAGATTTACTCTCTACTCTGTGTAATGGGAACCTGGCAGCACATTGTTACATATAGAAGTAGTGGTGTGACGGTATAGGCCATTGTCCCCTAATAATAATTGTTTGTAGAAATCCAATGTGCTAGTCAGGAGAAATGTAAAGTAGACACCATATTCAAATTAGAATGGAAGTGCACTGGGGGCGTGAAAGAAGAAATCCAAGTGCAGTAACACGCCCCCAGTGCACTTCCAGGCTAATTTGCAAATCTCTCCTATGTTTCAGCTCTCTTACCATCACTCATATGTGCAGCGTGGGTGGGGGCTTCCTCATTCATGTGATGGAGGGTCCATTCTGCAGTGCTATAGCAAGTAACATGAAATAAATTAAATTTAAATTGCATTACTGCTCTAGAAAATGGGAAAAAATTAAGATACTGAGCACATAATTTGGCCAATTCATGAATGCCCAGCAGCCAATGACAAGGCGATCTTTTTGTTGGAATCCTCTCCTAATGTGAATCCTCTCCTAGGCTGAAGCCTACATTTATATGGGTAGGTAGGATCCTGTTGTAATTAAAACCACCCCGGGCTGATGGGTGGAGATAGGTTCCCAGCAAAAAAGGTCGCCTTGCCGTGACTGCTGGGCATGCATCGAGCAAAAGAAGGTCGCCTTGCCGTGGCTGCTAGGCATGCACCCAGCAAAACAAGGTCGCCTTGTCGTGACTGCTGGGCATGCACCCAGCAAAAGAAGGTCGCCTTGTCGTGACTCCTGGGCATGCACCCAGCAAAAGAAGGTCGTCTTGCCATGACTGCTGGGCGTGCACCCAGCAAAAAAAAAGGTCACCTTGCCGTGGCTACTTGGCATGCACCCAGAAAAAGAAGGTCGCCTTGCCGTGGCTGCTGGCCATGCATGAATTGGCCAAATTATGCGCTAAGTATCATCCTTTTATCCTATTTTATACAGCAGTAATGCAATTCAAATTTCATTTATTTCATGTTTACATGCTATAGCGTTACAGAGTGCAACTTTGTTAGTTATGTATTTGGATGGCTACTCTTAGTATGCACCTGTTCACACCCATTTTCTTTTCGGAAGTGATGGTCAGTCTTTTGTTATTTATGAAGGGGTTCCTCCATCATTTACATTACATTTATCTATGGATTCCCCGTATATTCTCATATTTAGAATCCCCATATAACGAGTATTAATCCCATTTACAGACATCTTGTCATTTCTCCGTTTTATTGCTGTATTATCTATGTAGGAATAATATCCTCTAATACATTTCATTTCTTCATCATTATTTTAGAAGCAACTGAGCTGTCGAATCCTAACAATGGAATTAGTGAGATCCCGGAGATCCAAGAATCCGTAAGTATCATAGAGGGGGATGCGTGTGTGTCATCAGATCATGGGGTGTGTATGACTCGTCCAGTATTATCCCCCATACAACCATGGTACGTCTCTATTCTAAGTGTAGATGACCCTATGGTGTTAATTACATGTGAATTACAGGGAATCTGTCACCAGGTTTATGCTATTTGGTCTGAGAGAAGCATGATGCAGGGACAGAGACCCTGATTCCATGTGTTGATTACTTTACTCGGTGGAGCAGTTGTGATAAAATCACTATTTTTTTCTGCTGCAGAGCTCTGAATGCTGAGTCTTGTATAACCCCGCCCACACCATTGATTGGCAGCTTTCTGTGTACACTGTGCATAGGCAGAAAGCTGCTAATCAGTGGTGGAGGCAGGGGTACAGAGCAATAGGACTACCTGGCTAGACAGATAGTCTTCTAGTGATAATCTACTGATTTTATTGAAACAGCCACACACAGCCTAGTAAGTAACACATCACTGGAATCAGAGTCTCTGCCCCTACATCATGGTGCTTTCAGAATACATAGCAAACACCTGGTGACAGATTACCTGTAAGTCCTCCTCTGTGTGATCTCCCACATTATCCAGAATGTTATAGTAATGTATGATGACCGTTGCAGGACGGCTCCAGGATTTCGTGGGCCCTGGGCGAAAGAGTCTCAGTGGCCCCTTTAACACATACCACGATTCATGATGCACAGATACCGCAGATAAATATATATACATATATGTATATATATATATATATACATATATATATATATATATATATATAGTACAAGCCCGAAGATTTCACTTCTTACATTACATGAGCGATATCTATTGTAAATTCCACAATAACTCAGAAAGCGGCGAATCCTCACAGCTCACAGTGCAGACCGGACAGTAATGTCCTCCACACAGTATAATGGCACCACATAGTCCTCTATACCGTATTATGAGCTCCATATATTGCTCCATATAGAATAATGGACCCCATAAAATGCTCCACGCAGGCTGTGCCCCCATATAATGCCCCATGCAGGCTGTGACCCCACACATAATGCCCCATGCAGGCTGTGCCCCCCACATAATGCCCCATGCAGGCTTTGACCCCCCACATAATGCTCCATGCAGGCTGTGACCCTCACATAATGCCCCATGCAGGCTTTGACCCCCCACATAATGCCCCATGCAGGCTGTGCCCCCCCCCACATAATGCCCCTTGCAGGATGTCCCCCTCCCACATAATGGCCCATGCAGGATGTCACCCCCCATATAATTCCCCATGCAGAATGTCCCTCCCACATAATGCCCCATGCAGGCTGTGCCCCCCACATAATGCCCCATGCAGGCTGTGCCCCCCCACATAATGGCCCATGCAGGATGTCACCCCCCATATAATTCCCCATGCAGGATGTCCCCTCCACATAATGCCCCATGCAGGATGTCCCACCCCACATAATGCCCCATGCAGGATGTCCCCCACACATAATGCCCCATGCAGGATATCCCCCCCACATAATGCCCCATGCAGGATGTCACCCCCCATATAATTTCCCATGCAGGATGTCCCCCCCCACATAATGCTCCATGCAGGATGTCCCACCCCACATAATGACCCATACAGGATGTCACCCCCCATATAATGCCCCATGCAGGATGTCACCCCCCCATATAATGCCCCATGTAGGATGTCACCTCTCACCCCATATATTGGCCCATGCAGGATGTCACCTCTCACCCCATATAATGCCCCATGCAGGATGTCACTTCTCCCCCCATATAATACCCCATGCAGGATGTCACTCCCCCCATATAATGCCCCATGCAGGATGTCACCCCCCATATAATGCCCCATGCAGAATGTCACCTCTCACCCCATATAAAGCCCTATGCTGGATGTCACTCCCCCCCCCCATATAATGACCCATGCAGGATGTCACTTCTCCCCCTCATATAATACCCCATGCAGGATGTCACCCCCCTATATAATGCCCCATGCAGGATGTCCCCCCCATATAATGCCTCATGTAGGATGTCACCTCTTACCCCATATAATGCCCCATGCAGGATGTCACTCCCCCCCATATAATGCCCCATGCAGGATGTCACTTCTCCCCCCCATATAATACCCCACGCAGGATGTCCCTACCTCCCCCCCATATAATGCCCCATGCAGGATGTCACTTCTCCCCCCATATAATGCCCCATACCTCCATACATAAAAAAAAAAATCAAATGCTCACCTCACTGCTCACCAGCTGTGGAGAGGTAAGTATTGTGCCGGCCGTGGTCCTGGGCAAGCATTGAGGGGGGGGGGAGCAAGGCCCGCCTACTCAGGGCCCCGGCACTTGCCTGGGTGTGCTGGGTGCTAGCGCCAGGTCTGCCCAGCGTCCGGTTTGTATCCTCCCAACATCATATCAGTGTAAATCATCTGGGACATAATATGGGGGGAGAAGTTTTTGCATCTGTAACTTTTTTCCTGCATCTTCAATAAATCAGTATTATTTCTTATTCTTTTATAGAGCGTGATGGATTCATTGGTTCCGGCGAGAAAGCCGCATATGACCGACTATGAAACTTCCAAACTCATCAGCAGTGGAAATTTTGGGTGAGATTTCTGTTGCCATAATCCACATTTCTCAGGGTTCCCTATGACAATGCTTCTGCCCCTGCACTCTGCCATTCAGTGTTATCATAGGGAAATTATGTGATCTGTAGCAAATCAAACTGTAAGGAAAGTGATTTAAATAATATAATTACATATAATATAATATATAATAATATAATATTATTACATTCGCCTGTGCTAGACTCTCATCTGTTCTTATGCTGCCTCCTCCACCTGAGCTTTTCTGCTCTCCACTCTGATCTTTGTTTTGATGGGGGGGCTCCATTATGAAGCTGATCAGAGAAGTTGGCTACACATGGTCACATGAAGGGTGACACCATATTGACGTCAATGACATCTACACCCTCCACCATGACCATGTGGGCCCAATCACTGGCCTCAGCAGCAGAAGAGAGCCCTGGAGCACATTCATTTTGGACCAATTTTATTTGCACTAAATTGTATTTGGTCAGTTATAGCGAATCTGCCCAAAGAGAATTTCAGTAGATTCTCGTATCTATAATGTGACCTGGGTGATGGCTCCGGCAGAAGTGGCATTGTGGAGACCTCGCATAGGTGATCTATGTAGTGCTATTTTATGTATTTCTAGATGTGGATTTATAGTGGCGGCCAGACTTCTAGTATTAAACATATGCAAATTGTCTCTTCTGAGAGGAAGCAAACTAGAACTCCACCTATAGGAAGTAGCAATCCTAAAAGTCAATATCGACCCTTTAACAAGCCTTGTCACATGACTTAGGATAATAGCCAAAACCAAAATCTCAATTTGCAGGAACTGTGTTCTGGGGTACTGCCCCTCTTCAGTGCAAAGTGTGAGATATGGTTTGACTGGGTGAGAGGTGTCTGACCGGTATCCAAGGGGTTGACATTTCTCCTTGCGGACATGAGGAGACTTTTAAGCCACAATGCTCCTCTGGGAAATAGGATTGCTACTTCCCATAGGTGGCACTAGGGTGCTAGTTCTCTTCCTCTCTGAAAAGAGACAATTTGCATATTTCCCAGAAGAGCATTGCAGCTTAAAAGTCTCCTCACCTTGACATGCTTAACATGGCTTTTTCCGCAAGGAGAAACGTTACCGCTTGGATCCCGGTCAGATGCCTCTTACCCAGCCAAACCATATCTCACACTTTGCACTGATGAGTGCTTGTACCCCAAAACATAATGTCCGAAAATTGAGATTTTGGTTATGGCTATTATTCCATGTCATGTGATAAGGCTCGTTAAAGGGTCGATATTGACTTTTAGGATTACTACTTCCTATAGGTGGCACTAGAGTTCTAGTTCTCTTCCTCTCCGAAGAGACAATTTGCATATTTCCCAGAGGATCATTGAGGCTTAAAAGTCTCCTCACCTTGACAAGCTTAACATGTCACTCTCCGCAAGGAGAAATGTTACCAGGATACCAGTATTAAACATATAATGATTTCTATAGATGGATTATTAATAAGGATTTATTATAACCGATGGATTCTCCTTCTCTCCAGGGCCGTCTACTTAGTGCATCATAAAGACTCACACCAGACCTTTGCTATGAAGAAAATGGCTAAGCGGAACCTAAATACTGCACAGAGATTGGAATGGGCCTTTCTGGAGAGGGACATCTTAACATTTGCTGATTGTCCCTTTGTGGTCTCCATGCTCTGCTCCTTTCCAACTAGATCTCACCTGTGTATGGTCATGGAGTATGTAGGAGGTAAGACACATCTATTGTATTATATTCAGCCCATGTCTGCTTTCATCTTATCACTGCTCATATCATTAGGACATTGTTGGTTACATCCCCGCAGAGCATTTACTATAGGTTATCTATTACCAAGATGCTCGTAAATTCATTGATCTTGGTGCAGGGGCGCTATGGGGCTCATCAGTCGGAGGGGGTCTGTCGACGCTCAGCAGTGGGCAGCATCCCTCCACCTGTCAACACAATTTCAGCGGTATTTGCTTCTTCAAGGAGGTGGGGCTGGTGGGGGCAAAAATACTGAGTAGGTGGCTAGTAGGGGCCAAAATACTGAAAGGGGGCCGTATGACTAGATATGGGGGGACTGTGAATGCTGAGTGGAGGTCATCATATTAAGTGGGGTGCTGTGGGGGTCCTCACTCTGTATGGAGGCCCCCATTCTGTGTGGGGACATCATACTGAGTGGGGAGTTATGCGGACCATTATATTGTGTGAGGGACTGTGGGAACCATTATCCTGAGTGGGAGGGTTGCTGTGGGTGCCATCACACCGAGTAGGGGGTTGTGGCTGGCCTCCTTCTAAGTGGTGGCCTCCTTAGGAGGATTCACTGTGGGGATACCATACTCATTGAGTGTGGGTGTGGGCATTTTTGGGAGCATCATACTCTAAAATGGCCATAAAAGTTGTATTGCTGGTGAGAACACCAAGCTGCTTCAACAGGGATATAAATATATTTCTTTTTTATTTTTTAGGGTGGGGGGCAATTACAACTTTTGATATGGGGTCTTGTGATTTCTATGTACGCCACTATCTGTGTGATCTCCCCAGGATGTTTCCGCTCACTGCTCATTATACATCATGGTTATCTGCTCGTGGTATATCATGGTCATCTGCTGTATAAACCCCTCACTGGTCATATTTCCTTTCTTCTATAGGTGGAGACTGTGGGACCCTTCTAAGCACCAGGGGTTATTTCTCTGTCCCCATGGCCCGCTTGTACTTTGCAGAGGCGGTACTTGCCGTGGAATACCTGCATAGTTACGGTGTGGTGCACAGAGACCTGAAGCCGGAAAAGTAAGTGCCCCCGTAGTATAATAAAGTGGGGAAAGTTGTCATTTATTATCATTCAGTCTGTGAGGCTAAAACCATCTTCTCTTTTGCAGCCTCCTGATTACATCTACTGGACATATTAAAGTTACCGATTTTGGGATTTCAAAACTTGGTCTAATGATACCGAAAACTAACACCTACAAGGAATTAGCAGTGGACATCTCCAGAGAGTTCCAGGACCGTGAGGTCAGCATCACCTACAAGAACTTAGCTTGTTATTTGCAAATCTCATCACACTATTGTCTCTTCTCTACGTTCTTCCTTTCTAGAGAACTTTTCCACTAATATTTTATCTTCTGCATTGTGTTTTAACGATGATATCTTGTCATAATAATTGTTTCATCGATTCTCATCTCTATGTTCTGTTGGTTTCCAGTTCTGTGGCACCCCATGTTACATAGCCCCAGAGATCATCCTGAAAGAAGGCTATGGAAGACCTGTTGACTGGTGGTCATTGGGGATCATCCTGTATAAATTCCTGCTGGGATGTGTACCATTTGATGCTGATTCCCTCACTGAGCTTTATAAAAGGGTTGTCATTGGTGAGTAGAATAATCCGATCATTGCGTTGATTGGTTACATTTGTTTAGTTATTTCCTTTGCTTTATGTTACAGTCCAGTAAAGAGGTTTTATTTTCTGTAATTTTCTATGTAACAGGAGAACTAATTTGGAATTGTGATCGCGCTCCACCCCTGGATGCTCAGAATCTCATCACTGAGCTGCTCAGAAGAAATCCTGTGCGTAGACTTGGGACAGGTAACAGATATACTAGTATTAATATTCCCTTATTAGACCAAGGACATATCGCTCATGTCCATGAAGATCAGCATTTCTCTATCAGCTCATCTACTGTATTTCTAGTTCTCCACACTAAGACTTTCAGTTTATTTCCTTCATGTCGGCTCAGTTTTGTCATTAGTTCAGATTACGATAAACTGTTCAGATATGGAGCCATCCCTGACTATGTCCGCATCACTTTTGTTTTTCTTTTTCTAGGAGGAGCATTTGAGATCAAGGTTCATCCATTCCTGAGTGACTTGGACTTTGACAACATTCTGAGCCAGGAGCTGGAGTATGTTCCTCTCAGATGCAGATACCAGCTTATTTATCAGTAAGTAGAAGGAGACGTCATCTAGACTAAGCGACTGTTTGTCTCATCTTCCCTAATATGTGATCATCTGTTCCCATTAATATTAGTGATAAATAGTGACTGTGTTATACTGACAACCTCTAATAATACTTCATTACCTATTTCTTGTAGATCATTCTGATATAAACAAACATCTGGTCTCAAAGGATGAGGAAGGCACAAGTGAGAACAATGAGAGCCTTGACTTCCAAAATTTTACGTCATCTTCTGAAAAGCTTTGTAAAGTAAGTATGTGATTAATAAATCCAAAATATGTAAAAAAAATGTAAAACAACTCTAAAAGTACATAAAAAAAATATTTTATATCTTATTTTTATCCGTATTTAGCTCTGTATCATCGCTACCAGGATGGTGAACAATGAGGATCCCAATGCCCCTCCAGAGTATACACCAGAAACCAACACAAACATCTCAGAAATGTGAGTAGATTATAAAGGGTCATTACTTCATTACTGGGAGTTCCAGGCTGATCTATGTACACAACACCAAATATAGGACATAAATATCAGAATATCAAATGCAGCATTCACCGCTTCATGGTTAACGGTCATTGTACTTTTGGCTTCAGAAAATGCAGAAGATAACAGCCCATAATTGTGGCAGGTCATGCATTTTTAGCACTGCCTACTCTGTAGGAGAGCTGTAGTATTACTTGCCAGCCATTCTTGGTAGTTGTGTTCTGATCCATGGAAGGTAGTTTTGAGCAGAAAACCTTCCCCACTATGACAGTCATATGTCCTATTAGGCCTTATAGTCAGTGTTCTTATAGTGAGACAACCCATTTTATACTGTGTTTACTTACGATTTACATGTTTTTCTTCTTCAAACAGGCAGAAAGAATCTGTTCCTGTATGTAATACAGACGATGCTGTTACCATCTTGCCACCCTCATCCCCATTGCCAGGTATGTACATGTCTACAGCACCAACAATGTGAATGTTGACTTCAAGGCTCAAATATTTCCACATGGTTTTTCTGGTCTACTATGTTATCCATGTTTCATGGATCTCAGCTATGTTGACCATGGGTTCGTACTGTATCCCTATTTCCTTAATTTTGTACAGGAGTTTTTTTTCATGTATTCTGTATATTACGTTGCATCATCTATTAACCTAGTGAGATATAGCGACTGTGTTATACTGACACCCTCTAACAATCCTTCATTACCTATGTCTTGTAGATCACTCTGATGAAAACAACCATCTGATCTCAGAGGATAAGGAGGGCACAAGTGAGGACGATGAGAACTTTATCTTCCGAATATTTGCATCATCATCTTCTGAGAGGCTTTCTAAAGTAAGTATGTGATCGATAAATCCAAAATATGTACAAAAAAAGGATCTATAAAATTAAAAAGTATGTATATTTAATAACTTATTGTTATCCACATTTAGCACTCTACCACCACTAACGGGATGGTGAACAACGAGGATCCCAAGGCCCCTCCAGAGTGTACACCAGAATCCAACACAAACATCTCAGAAATGTGAGTAGATTATGGGGTCATTACTGGGAGCTCCAGGCTGATATATGTGCACAACACCAAATATAGGACATAAATACCATAATATCAAATGTAGCATCCACCGCCCCATGGTTATGGGTCATTGTGCTTTCAGCTTTCGGAATTGTTGGAGATAACAGCCCATAATTGTGGCCGGTCATGCACTTTTAGTGCTGCCCTCACTGTAGGAGAGATGTAGTATGAAATGCCGGCCATTCTTGGTAGTTGTTTTCCTCTCAGCTCTCTATAAAAGGTAGTCTTGAGCAGAAGACCTTCCCCACTTTGACAGTCATATGTCCTACTAGGCCTTATAGTCGGTGTTCTTCTAATGAGACAACCCCTTTTATATGGAGTTTACTTGAGATTTACATGTTTTTCTTCTTCAAACAGGCAGAAAGTATCTGTTCCTGTATGTAATACAGACGATGCTGTTACCATCTTGCCACCCTCGTCCCCATTGCCAGGTATGTACATGTCTACAGCACCAGCAATGTGAATGGTGACTTCAAGGCTCAAATATTCCCACATGGTTTTATACAATACTATAGGTCTCTTATGTTATCCATATTATGACAAAGCAGATCCTATAAGAATATATTGTTACTGATTTTTTTTTTAATTTTTCATCAGAATTTCCATCTCATGAAGAAAGAAAATCGGCAATAAATCTGAGTATGGAGCAACAAAACTCAGAAAATGGAAAAAATGGGAAAAAGAGACGAGGTAAGTGTGAGAATCAACTCCATGTTGTGTGATGTCAGTGAGAATAATTCATGTGGAGTAGATGTCATCTGTCAGTGATGGGATTGTCACATGTATGATTGCTGACAATGACCCCTGACCTCTGTATGATAATATTCCTCTGCCGTCCGGCCACAGTGACTGCACAGCATTATCATGTAATATGGAGTCCCATCACTTACATTATATTTATTTCTCTTCTCATAGGTTCCATCTTCCGCCGGATCTTATCATCCTGCCGGCGTGGATTATCCAGGGCTGCTCGCGCATTTGCATGCTGTCACTGTTGCCCTAAAACCATCTAAAAGACGGGACACCTAAGCATCCAGCGCCCTGAAGTCCAGCAGATCCATCATCACTGCTGGAGCTGTATAGAAGGACCTTCACCATCTACCTGTGGCCTTCTGACTGGTCAACCTGGACAAGTTTCAGTAACGCCTCTGTCATCGGGCTCCGCGGTATTCATACTGCTCGTCTGACTTGTCATTTACTGATCACCTGGTATCTGACCTCGGCTATCTTCCTGACTTTGATTTATTCTATTGACAATGTTCACGATTTTATTCATCCCATTATTAATTAAAAAAAAGTAAAATCTGTTACTGTTGCTCTGATTCCTTTTTGTCTTGAATTCACAAATACTTGTAACTCACTAATTGCTCTTCTTCCCACTAAATGTATTTCTCATTATCCTTAATGCAGCAGTCAGTCTCATATTTCTGTCCAGCAATTACACTGGTGCATCCACCCTGTACCAGTCATTACACTCATCCACAAACCTCTCCACACTGCTGCACAGTCCTGCATCTCTACCATATCTACACTCCAATGAGCTAAGATTAACATCCTCCATAATCAGGACCTCCCACTCTCATGTCCAAGACATTTTCTCTGCTGCACCAGCTCTCAGGAGTGCACTACTGCAGGCAATCAGGTTCATTCCCACTATCAGAGATTTTAAGTGTGCAGTAGAAACAGATTATTTGTGGCAGGACTGTCAAATCACCTCACTATTCTAAGTTTTTCCTACAGCACTCAGTAGCACTTAATATTTGTACATATACAGATAATGGTTGGTGACTGGTTCATGCAGCCTTAATTCCACAAAGATAGAAATAAAAGGTCAACATGTTTCATACATCCAAACCATCCTTAATCATGGCAGAAAAACATAATTTTAAGTTCCCACTATGAATATTTGGTGAGATATCACAGCTGTGTATTTTCACAGCACAAAGAACGCATCTTACAGATCAGCAAATCACAGTGTGCTGACGCTTAGTGTTGTAGTTTTGAACAACACCATTCATTTTATCATATAATGTGTTGAAAAATGAGAAAAAATGCCAGGTTTGGGTTCCTTCATTTTACAGTGTGTATTGTGTTGTAAAAACAAACTGACAAAATGATTCAGAGTCAGTAGTACGATTACTGTGATACCAAACTTATAAGGTTTATATATATATATATATATATATATATACAGTACAGACCAAAAGTTTGGACACACCTTCTAATTTAAAGATTTTTCTGTATTTTCATGACTATGAAAATTGTACATTCACACTGAAGGCATCAAAACTATGAATTAACACATGTGGAATTATATACTTAACAAAAAAGTGTGAAACAACTGAAAATATGTCTTATATTCTAGGTTCTTCAAAGTAGCCACCTTTTGCTTTGATGACTGCTTTGCACACTCTTGACATTCTCTTGATGAGCTTCAAGAGGTAGTCACCGGAAATGGTCTTCCAACAATCTTGAAGGAGTTCCCAGAGATGCTTAGCACTTGTTGGCCCTTTTGCCTTCACTCTGTGGTCCAGCTCACCCCAAACCATCTCGATTGGGTTCAGGTCTGGTGACTGTGGAGGCCAGGTCATCCGGCGTAGCACCCCATCACTCTCCTCCTTGGTCAAATAGCCCTTACACAGCCTGGAGGTGTGTTTGGGGTCATTGTCCTGTTGAAAAACAAATGATGGTCCAACTAAACGCAAACCGGATGAAATAGCATGCCGCTGCAAGATGCTGTGGTAGCCATGCTGGTTCAGTATGCCTTCAATTTTGAATAAATCCCCAACAGTGTCTCCAGCAAAGCACCCCCACACCATCACACCTCCTCCTCCATGCTTCATGGTGGGAACCAGGCATGTAGAGCCATCCGTTCACCTTTTCTGCATCGCACAAAGTCACGGTGGTTGAAACCAAAGATCTCAAATTTGAACTCATCAGACCAAAGCACAGATTTCCACTGGTCTAATGTCCATTCCTTGTGTTCTTTAACCCAAACAAGTGTCTTCTGCTTGTTGCCTGTCCTTAGCAGTGGTTTCCTAGCAGCTATTTTACCATGAAGGCCTGCTGCACAAAGTCTCCTCTTAACAGTTGTTGAAGAGATGTGTCTGCTGCTAGAACTCTGTGTGGCATTGACCCGGCCTCTAATCTGAGCTGCTGTTAACCTGCGATTTCTGAGGTTGGTGACTCGGATAAACTTATCCTCAGAAGCAGAGCTGACTCTTGGTCTTCCTTTCGTGGGGTGGTCCTCATGTGAGCCAGTTTCTTTGTAGCGATTGATGGTTTTTGCAACTGCACTTGGGGACACTTTCAAAGTTTTCCCAATTTTTCGCACTGACTGACCTTCATTCCTTAAAGTAATGATGGCCACTCGTTTTTCTTTACTTAGCTGCTTTTTGCTTGCAATAATACAAATTCTAACAGTCTATTCAGTAGGACTATCAGCAGAGTATCGACCAGACTTCTGCACAACACAACTGATGGTCCCAACCCCATTTATAAGGCAAGAAATCCCACTTATTAAACCTGACAGGGCACACCTGTGAAGTGAAAACCTTTTTCGGTGACTACCTCTTGAAGCTCATCAAGAGAATGCCAAGAGTGTGCAAAGCAGTCATCAAAGCAAAAGGTGGCTACTTTGAAGAACCTAGAATATAAGACATATTTTCAGTTGTTTCATACTTTTTTGTTAAGTATATTATTCCACATGTGTTAATTCATAGTTTTGATGCCTTCAGTGTGAATGTACAATTTTCATAGTCTTGAAAATACAGAAAAATCTTTAACCGAGAAGGTGTGTCCAAACTTTTGGTCTGTACTGTATATATATATATATATATATATATATATATATATATATATATATATACAGTGTTTAGCATAAATCAGTACACCCAAATAGATTTGTCAGCAAACCTGTAGTTTCCTTTCAGAATCATCATTTTATATGGGATACCATACTACAAAATACTCTCGCAAATTTGAGCCATTGAATGCAAACAAGATTTGGTATTTTGCAGACCCCAAAAAAGTAATTTTCTTAACAAACTCATTCAAGATCATGTTTCAAAAATGAGAACATCCCAGTAACAGTCTTAAGAGAAAAGCTAAGTTTAGACAACAAAATTATAATTAACAAGAACTGAACCACAGGTAAGTGTAATTATTCATTAAACAGATGTCCAGCAGACAGGTGTCTGTAAAAGGAAGTTACTTAATAAAGAAAACTCCTTCCCATTTCATGCTATCAGCAATGGCACCACATAGAAGGGAAATGTCACAAAACCTGAGAAAGAAAATAATTTCTTTGCAATAAATGTAAAGTCTACAAGAAGATCAGCAAAACTTTACTTATCAGTCAGAATACTGTAGCAAAAGTGATGCAAAACTATAACAAAGATGGAACTGCAACCATCTTACAGAGACGTCCAGGCCGACTATGGAAGTTAACACCTAAACAAAAGCGTCCTCTGATGAGAAGGGTAAGTGGCACCACATAGAAGAGAAATGTCACAAGACATTTCTGAGAAAGAAAATAATTTCTTTACAAAAAATGTGAAGTCTACAAGAAGATCAGCAAAGCTTTTCTTATCAGTCAGATGGAAGTTAACATCGAAACAAAAGCATCTTCTGATGAGAAGAAAATCGACAGGCAAATTCATTGCTATTAGCTGAAGAAGTAGAAAGCCAAACTAAGGTGAGTGTTTTCCATGACACGACACGGTGTACACTGCAAATGAATGGCATTCATGAGTGTCCTCCACAAAGGAAGCCTCTCTCCCTTAAAGCCCATGAACAATAAAAGTCCGTCTACAATTTGCCAGGGTCCATGCTTAAAACTATGAGGACTACCGGGACTCTATACTGTGTATGTGCATCTTATGTGTATGTCCGTATTTTATGTTTGTGTGCACTATGTATATGTGACGCGCCCTGGGCCTATGTGACGTAGCGTTGCGCACGCAGGGACTACCCGGAGCCGGATCTGATAGGGGTAGTAGTCTCGTGGCGGTGACCCGGTCCGTGCCCAGGGAGTCAGACTAAGTGGCGGTATATTAGCAGTAGATGTAGGATGACTACGCCACCCGTTGAATGCAGCTATGGAGCTGCCGCTGCAGGGCAGACCGCTGAGGCCGGTGGAAGGATGGTGCAGCGTGGATGGTATAACCCCCAACGGGAGGGGTATGGCCTCAGGGCAGCCGACGTGGAAGATGGGGGTAGCAGGAACCACTCAGAGACGATGCGGTGTAGTTCAGGGTCTTTACTGGTGACAAAGACAGACCCTCCCGGAGTACTTGCTAGCGATCGGGGCCTGGTCAGTCCTTGAGCAGATGGGATCTCCCCTGGCCAGGTGGAGTTGTAGGCCTTCCCAACTAACTGTACTCTTCTGGCTACCTTGCTAGAGGCGGGTAAAAGTAGCCCACGTCCCTGAGTGTACCGTGTGGTGCTCACCTGTATGGCCGGTGATTCGGGGCCTTCTAGTGCCTTCCGCTCCACGACGGCGGTGCTGGTCCCACGCGTGTGACCGTGCCTTCGGGTTTCTGGGCCAGAGGACTTGAAATCCCCTGCCGGACGGTTTCTGCTGCTGGGTAAGGGTTAGTCCCCACAGCCTCGGACTCCGGGTCCGGTGATAACTTCTCAGTCAGGGCGAGCTCTGCAGCTACCAGCCCCTGACTCCTTGTAGCACTGCTCCCACAGAGCTCCTGTTGTTTCTTCCTATGCTGCTTCTCTTCTCTGTCTCTACTTCTGGCATGGCCCGGGAGCTGGGCCCAGCCGGAGCCACAGCTCCCTGTCCGCCCTCCTGGCTCAACTCTCCCTTTGAACTCTCTAACCCTGCCTCAGCCCCAGGTTTATATAGGGGAAGTCCTTCCCCTCCCAGGACTGGGCAGGAGGTGTGGCATGCATAGGATTCCTGACCAAGAGACCTCCCACCTGCTCTCAGACATAACATTGCTGTTACTGTGGAAACCAGACCCCTGGGGTGCCACATTCCCCCCTAGTGAAATTTAGTACTCCGGGACTGAACATACTTTTGTCAACATAACAAGGCATAAAAAAAAAAATAACATTACAATAAGGAAACACATAAAGACGGTCACGGCGTGTCCGCAACCGGGTGCAGTCTTTGAAGAAAACAAAGGTGTCCATTTCACCAAAACAGGGAGACGTAACCAGGTAGGGGTCTGTCCTGCCCCGAGTCCTTAACAGTCTTTAGTCCATCCTGGGTTACGCTCCACTAACTGTACAAGGATTCCCGGTAAATCCACCAAGGACTCCTAAAAATAACTAGAAACACATAATTATTTACAGGATATGGCCGCTCTCAGGCCTCGGCCAGTGGGGATAAGGATTGGCTGCTCACAGTCCTCAGCCTGGTAAGGGATAGGGACACACGGGGAACAATTCACTAATCCCAACGGGGACCATATTTTAATTAGCAGCAGTCCTTGTACCCTAACGGGTAACTATGTACAGCTCTTTATTCACGCTACTTCCCTTCAGCAGCTATGTCCTCTTTGTGCTCCCTCCTGAGGGTAGTCCTCAGACCCGTCCGGGTCCTCTTGGCTTTCCTCATATTGGTAGTACTGCAGCTCCTCCTCGGTTAGCCGGGTTAGTATCTCTGCGACAGTCCTCCTCCCAGGTGGCCAGGACTTTACCTCCCTTTGGGCTGCCCCGGTTAATTGGGCCACCAGGATGCTCACTTTTTGCTCTTCTGTGAGGGGGTACACCTGGAAGAGGCTATCCAGCTTTTCTCTAAAGTCATGTAGGGTATGTGACTCCCCTGAGTACTGGGGTAGCCAGGCCGCTCCCGGGATATAGGGCATGGTGAAAGGCATGACTGCAGCAGCGGTGGCGCTGGCGGGGGTTGAGGCAGTGAAGCTCTCCTCCGTATCCGACATCTTCCTCCCCCCTAGTGGACCGTGGCCTACCTTGCGATGATCCTCTTCCGTAGGCCGCGGCTCCGCAGTGGATCGTCAGGGTTGAGGACCTCTCGTCGCGCTCCTGTGACGTCGGCGTCTGCTGGGCTCCTTCCAGGACCTTACGCAACGTCCGGACGTGAGGCGGGGCTTCAGTTCTCGCGGGCTTTTCGGAGTCCACGCCCCTCTTCTTCCCGCGCGGCGTCCTCAAAATGGCGTCCAACGGCGGGAAAACTCCACAGATGGCGGGAAGAAGGCTGAAGATGGCGCCGGATGGCGGGAAAACTTCACGGATTGCGGGAAGAAGGCTGAAGATGGTGCCGGATGGCGGGAATCTTCACCACAGGTAAGTTTTAAAAGTCTCTCTTTCAGGCACGCAGTACCCGGTGGTTGCGGGCACGAAATCCTGCCGACTACGCCAAAAGTTGACGCGCCCTGGGCCTATGTGACGTAGCGTTGCGCACGCAGGGACTACCCGGAGCCGGATCTGATAGGGGTAGTAGTCTCGTGGACGTGACCCGGTCCGTGCCCAGGGAGTCAGACTAAGTGGCGGTATATTAGCAGTAGATGTAGGATGACTATGCCACCTGTTGAATGCAGCTATGGAGCTGCCGCTGCAGGGCAGACCGCTGAGGCCGGTGGAAGGATGGTGCAGCGTGGATGGTATAACCCCCAACGGGAGGGGTATGGCCTCAGGGCAGCCGACGTGGAAGATGGGGGTAGCAGGAACCACTCAGTTCAGGGTCTTTACTGGTGACAAAGACAGACCCTCCCGGAGTACTTGCTAGCGATCGGGGCCTGGTCAGTCCTTGAGCAGATGGGATCTCCCCTGGCCAGGTGGAGTTGTAGGCCTTCCCAACTAACTGTACTCTTCTGGCTACCTTGCTAGAGGCGGGTAAAATTAGCCCACGTCCCTGAGTGTACCGTGTGGTGCTCACCCGTATGGCCGGTGACTCGGGGCCTTCTAGTGCCTTCCGCTCCACGACGGCGGTGCTGGTCCCACGCGTGTGACCGTGCCTTCGGGTTTCTGGGCCAGAGGACTTGAAATCCCCTGCCGGACGGTTTCTGCTGCTGGGTAAGGGTTAGTCCCCACAGCCTCGGACTCCGGGTCCGGTGATAACTTCTCAGTCAGGGCGAGCTCTGCAGCTGCCAGCCCCTGACTCCTTGTAGCACTGCTCCCACAGAGCTCCTGTTGTTTCTTCCTATGCTGCTTCTCTTCTCTGTCTCTACTTCTGGCATGGCCCGGGAGCTGGGCCCAGCCGAAGCCACAGCTCCCTGTCCGCCCTCCTGGCTCAACTCTCCCTTTGAACTCTCTAACCCTGCCTCAGCCCCAGGTTTATATAGGGGAAGTCCTTCCCCTCCCAGGACTGGGCAGGAGGTGTGGCATGCATAGGATTCCTGACCAAGAGACCTCCCACCTGCTCCTAGACATAACATTGCTGTTACTGTGGAAACCAGACCCCTGGGGTGCCACATATGCATACGTTAAAATGTGTATAGAGTATTAGCATGTGCAAATTTTATATGTGTGCCTAATATAAATATACATGGAAATGTATATGTAGGTGGTGCCTGATGGAGGGTGGGGGGCCCAGATCAGAAGTCCTGATTAAGGGCCCTTCACTGTCATTGTCTGCCCCTTATATAAACAGTAAAATCCTCTTTAATAACTGGACTTCCATTGGGGTGGACTTCTCATAGATGGCCAGTAGGCATACTATATTATGAATCTGGGCATCTCTCACAGAAAATCTGATCTGGATATGAGGGTGGTCTTCTATAAGCGGTGATGTTTTGGAGAGATTTAGGGAAAAGTCCCAATTCTTATCCATCGATCTGGTAATTTGAGTAAAATATTTGTGTTGATAACTGATCACAAAGTCACAAAATATGTAAGATTTGGCATAACCTGGTTCATATTTCAAAAAGTTATGCTCAATTTTTTTAGCACCAAGTTTTGTTGCTTTTTGGTAGACTTACACTAACTTAGTATATTGTGTGAGAATTAAATGAATTATGAATTAGTTGGCGCATTTTACCACACTCTGGGGGTCCCTGACAGTCCTTCTTTACCGGCCCTGTAGTGATGCCAATGTAAACTTCCAAGTGACCGCGCAGTCAATCACTGTCACGAATGCAGGACAACCTATGATTAGCTAATTTTTGGGAAATCCTTATAACAAAAGGGGATTGAAAATATTTACAATTATTTTAAAAGCATTAAAAAAAAACAGACCCAATACTTATAATTAGTTTGTTGAAAGTAGTCTAATTAAAGGGAGCTGAAAGGATTAGAGATTATGAACCCGATTCACCAGTGTTTTTGCCAGAAAACTGGCATAAAGCTCTTGAAAAGTTGCAAAGTTTTGTGACTTTTCCCATTTTCACATAATTTTAACTTCTTTAAAGCCCAAGACGTACTGATACGTATCTGCGCCCTGGGACTTAAGAGCCTGATATGTATTAGTACATCTTTGCGATCGCGCCCGCACACAGGCTGTGTGGGCGTGATCGCCGCCGGGTGTCAACTGATTGTCACAACTGACACCCGGTGCTATGTGCTGGGAGAGGTCCCGCACATTAACCCCCGCAATGCTGGGATCTAAGTCGTTCGCAGCATTGCGGGGGCAAGGGGAGGTGATCGGGATAGTCACCTCTCCTGCCGGCGTCCAGCAATGTGTGCCGCGGCTTCCCGGATGTTGTCATGATGACCCGATTCACTGAGGGGTGCAGTTTTAAGAATGGTGTCACTTTTGGGTATTTTCAGTCATAAAGACCCCTCAAAGTGACTTCAAATGTGATGCGGTCCCTAATAAAATGGTTTTGTAAATTTTGTTGGAAAAATGAGAAATCGCTGGTCAATTTTAACCCTTATAGCTCCCTAATAAAAATAAATTTGGGTTCCAAAATTGTGCTGATGTAAAGTAGACATATGGGAAATGTTATTTATTAACTTTTTTTGTGTGACATATCTCTCCGATTTAAGGGCATAAAAATTCAAATTTTGAAAATTGCAAAATTTTCTAAATTTTCGCCAAATATCTGTTTTTTTCACAAATAAACACAAGTGATATCGAAGAAATTTTACCACAATCATAAAGTACAATATGTCATGAAAAAATATTCTCAGAACCAGGGGGATCCGTTGAAGCGTTCCAGAGTAATTACCTCATAAAGTGACAGTGGTCAGAATTGTAAAAATTGGCCTTCTCATTAGCGTGCAAACCACTTTGGGTTGTAAAGGGGTTAAGGACTCTACTTGCATATACAGTCATGGAGGAAAGTGCTGGCACCCTTGAAATTGTTTCAGAAAATTACACATGTTTTATTACACGCATGTTTATTTCCTTTGTGTTTATTGGAACAACACAAAAAAACTGAGAAAAAAAAGGCAAATTGGACATAATTTCACACAAAACTCCAAAAATGGGCCGGAATACATATATATATTTTTGATGGGACAACACTGAAGATGCGACACTTTGATACAATGTACAGTAGTCAGTGTACAGCTTGTTTAACTGTAAATTTGGTGTGCCTGCAAAATAACTCAACACAAAGCCATTAATGTCTAAACAGCTGGCAACAAAAGTGAGTACACCCCTAAGTGTGTTCTCAGCTGATGTTATTTGTTGGTTTTTCTTTGCATCCCGAACAATTTTCTTGGCAGTTGTGGCTGAAATTTTTGTTGGTCTACCTGACTGTGGTTTGGTTTTTACAGAGCATCTGATTTTCCATTTGTTAATCACAGTTTGAACACTGCAGACTGGCATTATCAATTCCTGGGATATCTTTTTGTATCCCTTTCCTGTGTTATACTCTTTTTGCCTCCCTTTCCTGTGTTATACAGTTCAACTACCTTTTCCCGTAGATCCGTTGATAATTCTTTTGCTTTCCCCATCTCAAAATCCAGAAACGTCAGTGGCTGGATCCCAGAAACTCACTCAGCTTTATGCACACACACTGATTACAAGCAAACAGGTCATAGGTGAGGATGTTACCTTTAGTAGCCATTCAAACCCATTTGTGTCAAATTCTGTGCATGTTATCAGGCCAAAATCACCAGGGTATGTAAACTTTTTGATCAGGATTATTTGGATGTTTTTGGTTGTCATTAGTGATGAGCGAGCACTAAAATGCTCGAGTACTCGTTGCTCGGGTCGAGCAAATTGAAATACTCGGGTGCTCAACCCGAGCAATGAGCCCAATATAAGTCTAGGGGAAACTTGAGCATTTTTCAGGTGGCTCCCCACGGCGGTCTGCAGAGGGCCTAAAAATTGCCCAAATCGATGGGAACTGTGCTCAAATGACATGTGAACAGCATGGGGAAGACCCCTGGAAGCATCTCTGACTCCCAGATCACTGCTGTCAACAACGTCGTCAGAGTATTACGCCACTTTTACGGCGTAAGGAACATCCTTTCCAGGGTGATGACTTGTATATAAGGCAAAATAAATAAACAAAAACACAAATACTCCTACACACCTTGGGCTATGTTCACACGTAGCATTTTTGACACGTTTTTGCACTTTTGCATTGCTTTCAACCAAGACAAATGCATTCACCAGGAAATGTCATTTTAACATTTTACAACCTTATCTGGCCATGTGGTGTGTGACACATCATCAGACACATGCATACAGTGCTGAAAAGACATGGGAACAGCAAGGGGAAGACCTCTGGAAACATCTCTGAATCCCAGGTCACTGCCTAAATGTGTGCCCATCATAAGTGATCCTTGGCACATGCGAAGATGCCTCCCGCCATGCACCTGTCGTTGCAGACTTGCAACAATCACCGTCCACGTCCTTGTCCCACTGCAGTGTTCAGTTGTCCCTACCCCATTCCTTGGAATGCAAGCACAAGAATGCCGGCAGCCACCCACCCACAGGCTGCAATACTATACTGCCAAATTTTTGACAGCTGCTTGCACTTGAAATGTGGCCTTTTAGGCTCGTGGAGGCGGAAGCTTTTCATAACCTCATGCCGGCGGCGGCCGGGTGTCCATACTCGGTCCCCAGTCGCCACTATATTTCCCGGTATCGCCTCCGCCTTCCACAACCACGGGTCCAATAACATTACCCGTGCCCTCCCCAGTGCACTTACTGGGAAGGACCGCCTAACCACAAACACGTGGACAGGTGAATGTGGCCAGGGACGGTACGGAGCCAGTCCACAACTTTTTTTGCTAAGAGTTGTATTTAGCTCGGTGAAAGGACTGGCATAGAGGGAAACCGTATCTACCCTGCGCGTCATTTCTCCCAGAAAATCCTGTAATTGAGCTTGTTGCAGAAGCAATGGCAGCCCATCCAACATCAACTCGCACTTGTCAATGGTGCTTTGACACACACACATCTTTCTTTGCGCATTTAATTTCTTGAATACAGAATTGGAAAATGGCCTGATCCGTAATGCGTTTTGAGAAATAACATGCATAAGCATGGCCGATCCGCATTAAAAAAGCAGCCATAGAGTGTCCAGGAACCTTCCCCCACACTTTTCTTAGCCAGGGCTGCTTTTCGGCAGGGTTGCACGGGCCCACCAGAGAACCAGAGACTCCTCCGGCGGGCCCTGGCTTCTCCTTCAGGAGAGTTCATAGTGCCGAGGTGAGGCCATGATGATGATAGAGGCCATCATCTGCTTAGTTTTCTGTTACTTGGAATGCAATTGCAAGTATGCAGCCAGCCACCCACCCACCCACAGGCCGCAACACTAAACTGACAGATTTCTGGGCAGCTCTTTGCACTTGAAATATGGCCTTTTAAGCTTGTGGAGGTGGAAGCTTTTCACAACCTCATGCAGGCGGCGGCCGGGTGTCCATACTCGGTCCCCAGCCGCCAGTATTTTTCCGGTATCGCCTTCGCCTTCCACAAGCACGGGTCCCACAACATTACCCATGCCCTACCCAGTGCACTTACTAAGAAGGACTGCCTAACCACAAACACGTGGACAGGTGAATGTGGCCAGGGACGGTACGGAGCCAGTCCACAACTTTTTTTGATAAGAGTTGTATTTAGCTCAGTGAAAGGACTGGCATAGAGGGAAACCGTATCTACCCTGAGTGTCATTTCTCCCAGGAAGCCCTCTAAAGCTGCTTGCACTTGAAATCTGGCCTGAACATTACTGCTGGTACTTTTCTGTGGCAATTTTCTTGCCTCCTACCAGCCTGGAATATTTCCAGCAAACTATGGTACAACACCATGGTATTAGCACTGCCCCCAGTACCAGCAGCGAAGCCATCCTCAATTTCCTTCTCTGGAATTTTATTTGGTAGACTGAGTGGCTGCCAAAATAAATTTTCTCACAAAGGAGCTGATGATAGAGTGGCAGTAGGTTCAAGTTTCTCCAGCCTGTTAGATATTAGAGGGTGAACGGCAGCACATTGGATCAGTGGTTAGCACTGAAGTCTTGCAGCACTGGGATCCTGGGTTCAAATCCCAGCAAGGACAACATCTGCAAGAAATTTGTATGTTCTCCCACAGGGTTGGACAGTCCCACCAGAGAATTCTCTGGTGTGCCTTGGCTTCTACCTCAGGAGAGTTCATGATAGCACTAACTTTGCAGCTGCTATGGGGCTCTTGAGCGGGTGAGAAAGGTTAGCCCTCAGAAACAAATCCTCTGGTGGGCAGAATGTTTTTCAATCTGAAACAGCTTCTCAGTGGGAGTTGTATTTCACAGCATGCCATATTCTTTAGCTCTGTGAAAGGACTGGCATATAGGGAAACCTTATTTACCCCGGTTGTCATTTCTCCGTCACCAGGTTCCGCCCATTGTAACACACGACCATGCCTGGCTGTATGTTCAGCGGTGAGAGCCACAGATCAAGCTGCTGTGTTACAGCTTTCAACAACTATGCAGCGCTGGGCGGTTTGTTAATTAAGCATTAAGCATGTTATCTTCAGCACAGCCTGCTGCTGTTTGGCCAAGGCAGTGCAGCAGTGCTGTCAGCTTGTGACTGATGTGGTCATTTCGGAGATGGAGGAGGAGGTGCATGAGCTGAACAATGTGATTACATTGAGGTTAAATTGGTGATGCTGTTTTTTATACTAAAGAAAGATCCTATTGTTATGTTTTTTTATGTTATTTTTTATGACAAATGCATTCACCGGGAAAAGTCATTTTAACATTTTACAACCTAATCTGGTAATGTGGTGTCATCAGACACATCCTGTTTTATTTATGATGGAGGGACTCTGAAAGTCATAAAGCCTATTTTTATAGGAACATCAGACGGCCCTTACTATTCTTAAAAGGCCAGCAGTCGGCCCTAGCTATTGTTAGAGAGCCATCAGAGGGCTATGCTTTGTTGTTCCCATTATTAACAAGTGGGTCTCCTATACTGTTATTGCGCATCCAGTGACTGCAAGGGTTGTCAAAAATTTGGACGCAACCTAATACCCCTTTGAAGAGACATAGAGGAGGGTCTCAGTAAAAAAAATGTTCCCATTATAAAGGAGCGGGTCTTCTATAGTGGTAATGCCCATGCTGTGACTGCAAGGGTGGGCAAAATTTTTGAATAAAACACTAACAATTTAAAGACACAAAGAGCATGGCCACAGTAACAAGGTACGACATGTTCCCGTTAGAAAGGAGAGGGTCTGCTATACAGTTATAGGGTATGCAGTGAATCCAACGGCTGACAAATTTTAGGAAAAACCCCACTAAGAATTTAAGGACACACAGAGCAGGGCCACATTAACAAGGTACGACATGTTCCCATTAGAAAGGAGAGGGTCTGCTATACAGTTATAGGGTATGCAGTGAGTCCACCGGCTGACCAAGTTTAGGAAAAAACCCACTAAGAATTTAAAGACACATAGACCAGGCCACAGTAATGACAAATTCCCATTAGAAAGGAGAGAGTCTCCCATAGTGTTGGACTATGCAGTGACTGCAAGAGCTGCCAAAAATTTGGAGGCACTTCAATGGCCCTTGGAAGAGACGTGGAGGAGCGCATCATAAAAAATTGTTACCATTAGAAAGGAGCGGGCCTCCTATACTTGTAATGCCATGCACTAAGTGTATGGGCTGACAAACATTTACTCCTGGGGGGTATACATGAACATACTGTATAAAAAATTTTTTTTAAGGGCATCATAAAAATGTAGCGCCCCGAGGGCTCGACCGCTACAGGGTTATTGCACCTCTGCCAGAGGTGTGATATTCCACTCCCGGGTAAGGATGGAGTATGGACCAGGGTTCAGTTAGCTGCATACAGCACACTCACCCCATTTCCGAGGGACAGCTCAACGGTGCTCCCATTAGACAGAAATGCAGGCACGACAGACCATGTCCCTGGCTGGAGTGGGGAGGGGGTAGGAATACCCAGTGATGTAGGAGCAGATAGGGGTTGGTTCCTGAGCGTAGATAGGAGCCCATTGTTTGCTGGTCACCTGGGCTCATGTTCTAGAGGGAGGTATAAAAGGTGGGCACCATCTTAGAACAGTGTTCAGTCAGAGAGAAGAAGTGACAGAGTGGGGGCCTCTGCAAGGGGCTCTTCTCCGTAGGCGGGCCTAGCCTCTGAGGCCCAGCCAGCACAGAGAGAAGAGAAGAAGAGAAGTTCAGTGAGTGGAGTAAGAGAAGGAGTTCAGCCAGAGAGGGCTGACAGGGAGCTGTGGCTCAGTCTGGGCCCAGCTCCACAAGGCAGGCCTAGGGTGAAGGCCAGGAACAGAAAGGAACAAGAACAGAAAGGAACAAGAACAGAAAGGAACAGAAGAGAAAGAGAAAGAGAGAAACAGAAGGGCTCAGGAACAAGACGGCAGAAGGGACCCTAAGAACCAACGAGAATACAGGGTGAAGGGTCAGGCAGATTAAGGGTACCGGATCCCAAGTTGGTGGAGGAGAAACAGCCCTCAGCCAAAGACCGGAGGTCGTGATCATTTATTGGTGCGACACCTCATCAAACCTGCTAGGAAGGCACCATATAGGACAGCGGGGAACGGGAACCACATTTACCCGCACAAGTCCGCGGCAGCTGGACAAAAGTGGGTCACTGGTGAGGCAGGCCAGAGAAAGGATTGAAGGGGTCCTGTGTCATGCTCCTGAACTGCCTGCGGTTGACCGAGCCCCTCACCTGGTGGACGCAGCACGGCTCGGGCGGTCATTGCTGACAGAAGTGACCCGGAGTACATGAACTGTGAGTAAAAGACATTGGACTGCAGTACGTTGTCTGTGTACTCTTTCGCTCCTCCAGCACTAACGGCACTGGGACTCTCTGCACCATCACCCCCACCATCCACTACACTGCCCTGGGGCTGCACTCTTCCCGTGGGGAGTCACACTACCTCAGCTGCATACATCATCAGCCCCAGCGATCTGCCTTGCAGCGGCGGTTCATAATAACCGCAATCCACGGGTGGCGCAGTCGGACATCACTTAGGACGGCTAAAGGACTACCACTGGTCTGACCACCCTGAGCCACGGAACCGGGTCGCCACTACTACCCCCACCGTCTCCCTATTGCCCGGCTCCGAGTGCCCCACGGCCCAGGGGCGAGTCAAACACCCTTAAAAAAAATTATGTGGGTGTTGCATCATGGACCACGGTCACCCTGGTGATATGGTGGTGGAGGATGAGGAGAAGGAGGAGGACAAGAGCAAATAGCCAAAATCAGGAAGCGTATACCCATGTGTGGGTGTGAAAAGGTGCATGGGAATACACCTCCCAAGAAAAGACACTGGATTTGAGTTTATGTTACGCTGCTATTGTAGCACCCTGAGGACTCGGCTGCTACAGGGGTATTGCACCTCAACCCAGAGGTGTGGTATTCCACTCCCGGGTAAGGATGGAGTGTGGAACTGAGCTTAGTAGGCTGCATGCACTACATACATCCCATTTCCGGGGGACAGAACTACGGTACTCCCACCAAGTATATATGTGCAGGTACGACAGCGTCTGTCCCTGGCTGGAGTGGGAAGGGGGGTGGAACATCCCAGTAGTGTAGGGGCAGATAGGGGGAGCACTCTGGGTAAAGCTAGGAGCTCATTGGGTGCTGGTCACCTGGGCTCACACATAGAGGGAGTATATAAGGTGGGCACCATCTTAGGACAGGGTCTTTTTAGGAGCTGAGGAAGAGTTCAGCCAGGAGGGCTGACAGGAGCTGTGGCTCCGTCTGGGCCCAGCTCCAGGGCTAGGCCTGCAGTGAGGAGAGAGGAAGAAGGAAGGCCCAGAGTGGAAGACAAGAGGGAACCCTGAGAACCCAGAATTAAGCCAGAAGGGTGAAGGGTTGGCGGACACGGGTACCGGAACCCAAGCTGGTGGAGGTCAATCATCCTCAGCCAGGAACCGGAGGTCATGGTCAAGATTTGCCACGACCCCCACCAAATCCACCAGAAAGGCACACCAAGTATAGGGTCAGGGAACCCAGAGAAGGTTTAACCACCAAGAGACCCGAGGGAGCCGGCCAAAGGTGGATCCCTGGTGGGGACGGCCAGGAGAAAGAGAGGAGAGAGGGAAGCTCAGGACCACGCTCCGGAACTGCCTGGGGGTTGGCCGAGTCCAGGACCTGGTGGACGCAGCACGGCTCGGGTGGTCACTCAAGGCCAGAGTGACCAAAGGAACACCCGTGAGTAAAAACCCTGAAACTGCATCCCACGTCTCTGACTCTCCTTTCTACACTACAACTACCCCCATCATCCGCATCTGCTGCCCTGAGGCCATACCCCTCCCGTTGGGGGTTATACCACCACGCTGCACATCCTGATACACCTGGCCTCAGTGGACTGTTCTGCAGCGGCGGCTTCAAAGCCGCACTCAACGGGTGGCGTAGTCGATCAAGTTAACATCTACTGCCATAGACTGCCACTTAGTTTGACACCCTGGGCACGGACCGGGTCACCGCCACAAGGACTACTACCCCTATCCAGATCCGGCTCCGGGTATCCCCTGAACATGGCCCAGGGGGTGCGTCAACTTTGGCGTAGTCGGCAGGATTACGTGCCCGCAACCACCGGGTACTGCGTGCCTGAAGAAAAGTTCACATTTACCTCAAAAAGAAGTCTCCCGCCGGTTCCGGAGGGTCCCCGCCATCGGACGCCATCTCGGATCGTTTCCCGCCGTTTGCCAGTCATCTGCAGTCTTTTCCCGCCATCCACGGAGTTTCCTGCCACTGGGAGACGATTCCCGCCATCTGAGAAGATTTCCCGCCCTGGCAGAGCGGACGCCATTATGGGCGTGCCAGTGGGTGGCAAGAGGCCACCTCCCATCGTGGGCCAGGTCCAAGAATGGCGCCAAAAGCGGAAACCGCCCCCACCAGCAGAGACTGTAATGATAGAGATGTCCATCAGCGTGAGGGGACTGCCCCTGGAACTGACAATCACCGAGTTGCCCCGGGACCGCCCTCAGTATGGGCGGATACAGAACAAAAGAGCGAGGATGGGTGCAGCCTGGAGGAGTCTGGAGAGGTCGCACCCGGAGATGGAGGGAGAGTCAGGCAGCACCGACCCTGTGGTCAGGAGCCTGTTGCAAGCAACCACCCCACTAGGCCTGGTGGAGATCCTGGCACAGCTCCCCCAAGACCGGGAGCGTGCACAGACCGCGCTGGAGGGCCTCGCACGGAGGATGGCCCGGGTGCAGCGAGAAATGCTGACTGAGTGGAGTAGGGAGATTGGCCAGCAGGCTGGAACCCGCCAGCGGAGCACGCCACCCGAGACGAGGAGTCTGACCGCCTCTGAGGATGGTGCAGGAGGAATGAAGGCCGGAGACGACGCCGAGGAAGGAGCTGAAGAGACGGAGGCAGGTAAAGGGGACGTCACAACCCCAAGCCTAATAACCGTGAACCTGCCCCAGCTCCCCGTCGCAGAGCCCGAAATTCCCCCTACCGTGCCTGTCGCTGCACCGCCACCGTTCCCAGCTAGGCCTCAAGCGGCAGGAGCCGCGGCCACGCCCCCTGTGACGTCACGCGCCTCAACCCTGAGCGCGGCCAAGCAGGAAATGCCACCGGCCTGGTCGCAGGGCCGAGTACCCCCGGGCGCCGCAGACCCAACAGCGCCCTCTACCTCCACTAAGCCACCGGCCTGGTCGCAAGGTCAAGTACCCCCGGGCGCCGCCGTCTCCACGGTGCCCTTTACCTTCAGGGTGCCCCAAGCCTGGTCGCAAGGCCTGGAAGACCCGGGCGCCGCTGCCACCACCGCGCCCTCAACTTCCACAGTGCCGCACCTGGGTGAAGACCTATTCGCCCAACACACTTGCCCGGATGGGCAGCCCTTTGTGTGGCCACCGGAGTACTACCATCTCCGACTCCGGAAGGAAGGACCCCTGTGCGAGCCCCTGATTCCGGCTCCGGCGCCTGTCAAGATCACCCCACTCTCGTTGGAGGAGGCGCAGTTCGCGTGGGACCCCACTGGAGGAGACCTCATCGGGTTCACTCAAGAAACCCGGGCGGCCGCAGCTGAGCGTGCGGAGTGCTGCCGGCAGCAATTGGAGGTCTTCGACAGGGAACGGAGAGAGAGGCGGGTCCGCGAGGAGCGGCTGCAAGTACAGAGTGCAGAGCAGAAGAGCCGGACCCGACGGAACCCCCGTGCAGCCCATGGTCCCCGTGCCACCGGGACTGTAATCAAATTCCAACTGCAGCATGGTTGGGGCTTCATCCGGGACCACCGCACCCCCGGCGACGTCTTTGTGACCCGCAGGGACGTCGAGAGCCATCTGCCGGAGGGACACAGAGGTCGTGACCTATACCTGGGTGACGAGGTCACCTTTACCCGGCATCAATGTGCCAAAGGACCCTACGCCCTTCATGTACACCGGTTGACGGAGGAAGAGCTGCGGTGTGAGGAAGGACAAGAGGACCCGGACGGGTCTGAAGCCTACCCGCGAGAAGGAGCAGGAGGACGCCGTTACTGAAGTACGGTAAAGTGGAACTGTAAATAGTTACCCGTAAGGGTACAGGAACTGTTGCCAGAAAAGTATAGTCCCCGTTGGGACAAGTGTGAACTGTTACCCGTGTGTCCCCTATCCCTTAACAGGCTGAGGTCTGTGAACAGCCAATCCTTATGCCCACTGGCCGAGGACTGAGAGCGGCCATAACCCCTTGTATATAGTTGCGCTTCCTAAGGCGCCCCCTACCGGTTTTATAGGAAACTGTGTTTTTTCTAAAAGAGACTGTTGCACTTTACCCGGTCACAAGTTGCACCGTGGCCGGAGGAACAAGAATGTTTACAATGAAAAGTTTATTATGAAAAAGTTTTATGCTGCTGATAATGTATATAATGTTTTATATGTTTATGGATGTTATGAAAAAAAATTGTATGTTTTGGTATGTTTTTATTCTTTTACAGCCCGAGGACGTGCTGTGATTTACCAGGGGGGAATGTAGCACCCTGAGGACTCGGCTGCTACAGGGGTATTGCACCTCAACCCAGAGGTGTGGTATTCCACTCCCGGGTAAGGATGGAGTGTGGAACTGAGCTTAGTAGGCTGCATGCACTACATACATCCCATTTCCGGGGGACAGAACTACGGTACTCCCACCAAGTATATATGTGCAGGTACGACAGCGTCTGTCCCTGGCTGGAGTGGGAAGGGGGGTGGAACATCCCAGTAGTGTAGGGGCAGATAGGGGGAGCACTCTGGGTAAAGCTAGGAGCTCATTGGGTGCTGGTCACCTGGGCTCACACATAGAGGGAGTATATAAGGTGGGCACCATCTTAGGACAGGGTCTTTTTAGGAGCTGAGGAAGAGTTCAGCCAGGAGGGCTGACAGGAGCTGTGGCTCCGTCTGGGCCCAGCTCCAGGGCTAGGCCTGCAGTGAGGAGAGAGGAAGAAGGAAGGCCCAGAGTGGAAGACAAGAGGGAACCCTGAGAACCCAGAATTAAGCCAGAAGGGTGAAGGGTTGGCGGACACGGGTACCGGAACCCAAGCTGGTGGAGGTCAATCATCCTCAGCCAGGAACCGGAGGTCATGGTCAAGATTTGCCACGACGCCCACCAAATCCACCAGAAAGGCACACCAAGTATAGGGTCAGGGAACCCAGAGAAGGTTTAACCAGCAAGAGACCCGAGGGAGCCGGCCAAAGGTGGATCCCTGGTGGGGACGGCCAGGAGAAAGAGAGGAGAGAGGGAAGCTCAGGACCACGCTCCGGAACTGCCTGGGGGTTGGCCGACTCGAGGACCTGGTGGACGCAGCACGGCTCGGGTGGTCACTCAAGGCCAGAGTGACCAAAGGAACACCCGTGAGTAAAAACCCTGAAACTGCATCCCACGTCTCTGACTCTCCTTTCTACACTACAACTACCCCCATCATCCGCATCTGCTGCCCTGAGGCCATACCCCTCCCGTTGGGGGTTATACCACCACGCTGCACATCCTGATACACCTGGCCTCAGTGGACTGTTCTGCAGCGGCGGCTTCAAAGCCGCACTCAACGGGTGGCGTAGTCGATCAAGTTAACATCTACTGCCATAGACTGCCACTTAGTTTGACACCCTGGGCACGGACCGGGTCACCGCCACAAGGACTACTACCCCTATCCAGATCCGGCTCCGGGTATCCCCTGAACATGGCCCAGGGGGCGCGTCACTATCATTCGGTGGTGTTGAGAAGTCTGGCCCAATCCAGCCCTTGTTCATTTTTATAAGAGTCAGCCTGTCAGCATTTTCAGTTGACAGGAGGATGCGCTTATCAGTTATAATTCCACCAGCGGCACTAAAAACCCGATCTGATAAAACGCTGGCAGCAGGGTAGGCCAGGACCTCCAAGGCATAGAGAGCCAGTTCATTCCACATATCTAGCTTGGATACCCAATATTTATAAGGCACAGAGGAATCACGGAGGACGTTGGTACGGTACGGCAAGGTACTCCCTCAGCATCTTCCCAAACTTTGCACTCCTTGTGAGAGTACCCTGCGCCTCAGGGCCTGTGCGATGGGAGGGTCTGAGAAAACTCTCCCAGAACTTTGACAGTGTTCCCCTGCCTCTGCTGGATTGAAGTTGTGTCTCTCTCGCCTGTACTCCTTGGTTGTCGAACGAAGTATGCCCTCTGCCTCCAGCGTTTTCAGATGGGAATTTTTTTAATAGGTCCGCAACAAGGGCCTTCTGGTACTGCCTCATTTTTGTACACCTGTCCGCCTCAGGAATAAGAGATATAAAGTTCTCCTTGTAGAGTGGGTCTAGAAGTGTCACCAACCAGTAATGACCTAAAATTTTGAGAATGCGAGGGTCATGGGAAAGGCAGCATAACATAAACTCAGCCATGCGTGCCAGACTACTAACAGGCAAGACTTCCATGTCCTCACCAAGAGGATGACTGACCATGCTCTCCTCCTCCTCCTCTCTGTCCTCTGGCCATCCACGCTGAACAGACGGTATGACAGCTGTGCAGATAGCACCGTCTATAGTGCATGAAACTAGTTCCTGTCCTTCCTCCTCCTCCTCTTCCTCATTGTCACCCAATCCACGTTGGGATGAGATGAGGCTTGGCTGTGTGTAATCACCCTGTATGGTTAATTGCTCCATCTTATCATTCTCCGCCTGCAATGCATCATCTTTGATTGTGAGCAGAGAGCGTTTCAGAAGACAGAGAAGCGGGATGGTGACGCTAATTATGGCGTCATCGCCGCTCACCATCTTGGTGGAGTCCTCAAAGTTTTGGAGGATGGTACATATGTCTGACATCCACGTCCACTACTGAGGTCTTATGTGTGGAGTCTGAACTGAATACCGATAGCCTTTTTGATGCTGGTACTCAACAACTGCCCTCTTCTGCTCACAAATCCTTCCCAACATCTGCAATGTAGAGTTCCAACGTGTGGGGACATCACACACCAGTCTGTGAGCCAGAAGCTGCAAACGCTGCTGAAACACTGCAAGGGCAGCGGAAGCTGTAGCTGACTTTCTAAAATGGGCACACAGGCGGCATACTTTAACAAGCAGATCCGGCAGCTCCGGGTAGGATTTGAGTAACCGCTGAACCACGAGGTTAAGCACATGGGCCAGGCATGGTACGTGTGTGAGCTCGCCTCGCCTCTGAGCCGCCACTAGGTTCCAGCCATTGTCACACGCGACCATGCCTGGCTGTAGGTTCAGCGGTTTGAGCCACAGATCTGCCTGCTCTTTCAGAGCTGTCCATAACTCTTCAGCATTGTGTGTTTTTTCACCTAAGCATATTAGCTTCAGCACAGCCTGTTGCCGCTTGGCCGAGGCAGTGCTGCAGTGCTTCCAGCTTGTGACTGATGTGGTCATTTCGGAGATGGAGGCTGAGGAGGAGGAGCAGGCTGAGGAGCATGAGGTTCAGGAGCTGTAGACCGTGGGGGCAACCCTGATTGACCTAGGGCCTGCAATCCTTGGCGTCGGGAGGACGTGTTCCGTCCCAAGGTCCGACTGGGTCCCGGCTTCCACTATGTTAACCCAGTGTGCCATCAGCGAGATGTACCGTCCCTGCCCACAAGCACTTGTCCACGTGTCCGTGTTTAGGTGGACTTTACCGGTAACTGCGTTGTTGAGGGCACGGCTAATGTTTTGGGACACTTGCTTGTGTAATGTGGGGACGGCACACTGGGAGAAATAGTGGCGGCTGGGGACAGAGTACCGAGGGACGGCCGCCGCCATCAGGTTGCGGAATGCTTCTGTTTCCACAAGCCTAAAAGGCAACATTTCGAGCCAAGCAGTCGTGAATTGTGAGAATTTAGTAGTGTGGCCTGTGGGACGTTGGCTGCATATTTGCGCTTGCATTCCAAGGACTGGAGTATGAACAACTGAACGCTGCGCTGGGACAAGGACATGGACGTGCTTCCTGATGCTGCTACTTGAGAGTGTGCAATGACAGGAGCAGGGCAGGAGGCATCTTTGCATGCACTATGGACAGGGGATTGACTTGCATGCACAACAGCAGAAGAAGCAATGGTGCCACCTGTAGACACTGTTCCTGGACCCTGGTGTTCGGCCCACAAAGTCGAGTGCTTTGCTGCCATGTGCCTCATCATGCTGGTGGTGGTCAGGCTGGTCGTTTTGCCACCCCTGCTGATGCTGGTCTGGCTCGTGATGCAAATGGCCTTTTTGGAGTTATCGGCAGAGTCTTTAAAAAACAACCAGACTCGGGAAGACCTAACAGTTGTAGTGGCAACTTCCTTCATGTTGGTGTTACGGGAAACGGTAGCCTGCCTTCTGTCTGCGGCCACCACACTGCTTCTTCCTGCCTGTTGGGGTGCTCTGCCTCCCTCCCCCTGTGTGCTGCTGTCCTTGCTCTGCATGTCCTCCTGCCAGGTTGGGTCAGTTACTATATCATCCACCACCTCGTCTCCCACTTCTGCACCCTGGTACTATTCCTGACTTTCTGTCAATTGTGTCTCATCATCGTCCACCTCTTATGACAGTTTCCCACCGTCGCCTTCGTGTGACCGTGGCTGCTCAAATATTTGGGCATCGCTACACGTGATCTCCTCTTGCCCCGCTTCAAGTGGACCGGGCGAGAGGCCCGAATCTATAAATGGAAAAGTGAACAGCTCTTCAGATTGTCCAAGTGTGGGATCAATTGTCTCTGGGTACTCGGCATGGTGGGAGGAAGGAGGATCAGGGTGAGGAATATGAGGTCCAGACTCATGGCTACTGAGACTTGACCGTGCGGAAGACAGGGTGGTGGTGGTGGTGGTGGCTAAGTGACTGGAAGCATTATCCGCTATCCAACCAACAACCTTTTGACACTGATCTGGGTTCAATAGTGGTGTGCTGCGGTCCCCTAGAAATTGGGACAGGAAGGTCAGGCGAGAAGATGTGGGTGTTTGTTGTGGCACAATTTCGGCTTGCCCACGGCCTTGTCCTCGGCCTCTGCATGCACCATTACCATCACTTCCAGTTCCCCGTCCCTTGCCACGTGCCTTGCCCATTTTAAATGGAGGATAGTATCTTCCACGCTCACTACAAATGATTGAGTTTGAAGCGAAGTTATATGTGATCGGTGTGATGGAGAAAACAGAGTTTTAAATACCTGGCCTGTAGGTAAGTAGTGTGAACAGCAAACTGCTGTGAATTGCTTCACTGACACACTGAAAAAATGGAGGCCAGAAATGGCAGTATTTTCTGACAACGTATATGTGATCTGTGTGACGGAGAAAACACAGTTTTAAATAGCTGGATTTCTAGCGCTCTAATATGGAAAGGACCTGGCTGTATTCTGCAGTGCCAACAAGCAAATGGTGCAGAAAAACGGTGTTCTCTGGATTGCTTTATAAGCAAATAATGAGGATTAAGATCCAAAGAAAAGTATTCCTCGCCCCTGAGACCTGGGCCTTTGTATAGAAATATCTAACAGCAGCAGAAGGCAGAATTGGAATGGAGCCTCTTGTGCTATATGCACTGCAGTCTGCTATATACACTGCCTGCCTGCCTATTTACACTGCCTGCCTGATATCTCTGCAGATGGATTAGTCCTCAGAAGGACTGTTTGTTGAGATGTATATGTGTAATGTGCGGTTTTTCTCACTACACTACCTAATGCACGATCAAATCTCTCCCTAACGCAGCAGCAGCTCTCCCTACACTGTCTGATCCAGAGTGACTGTGATGAGCATGGCGGTGCCAGGTCAGATATAGACCTGATGATGCTGTGCAGCCAGCCAATCACTGTAATGCCCACAACCAACATGGCTATGGCATTACAGTGCATGGCAGGCAATCCCTGCATGTTCATTGGCTCTGTAAAGAGCGCCAAACATGCAGGAATGGGTCCCGACTTCCCGCCCGACCAACCCGGAAATACTCGGTGAGCGCAGAGCATCTCGAGCAGTGAGATACTCGGGCGAGCACCGAGCAGTAGCGAGCATGCTCGCTCATCACTAGTTGTCATTAAGATTTAAAAAGAGAAAACACAGAAATGTGACAGTAAATGGCTTCACCCAACCAATAACCATGAGTGGAGAAAAAGTGTTTTTGTTATCATTCATTTTTTCTGAAACAAGGCCAAGAAAGGAAAAATTCTGCCGGGGTATGTAAACTTTTGAGCAGAACTGTATATGCGCCAGCCCCAGTGTCTCCTATTCTATATACTCCAGCCCCAGTGTCTCCTATTCTATATACTCCAGCTTCTTCTGTGATGTATATGCTCTAGCCCCAATGTATCCTGTGATGAATATACGCCAGCCCCAGTGTCTCCTATTCTATATACTCCAGCCCCAGTGTCTCCTATTCTATATACTCCAGCTTCTTCTGTGATGTATATGCTCTAGCCCCAATGTATCCTGTGATGAATATACGCCAGCCCCAGTGTCTCCTATTCTATATACTCCAGCTCCAGTGTCTTCTGTGACGTAGCTAATGTAGCCCTAATGTCTCTTATGCAGAGGCGTCGCATGATAAAGCAGTGAGACACAAGCTCCCTGCCCTATCACTATCTCTTTCATATGCCACAGATCGCCATAGGCCTGCGGTTAACGAGATGTCAGCATCCTCACGCAGGTGGCTCGGTGACATCATTGCATCGCTCTGCTCTGCTGTCCCGCCATGGAAGAGGAGACAGAGGCCGTGATGTAGGGAATCAGGATTAAGTGAGATATTTTTTTAAATGATCGGGCAGTGGAGCCATCCTACTATATATCTGGAGTAGTGGGTCCATCATACTACATATGGAGTAGTGGGGCCATTATACTATATGTATGTGGGGCAGTGGGACCATCATAGTATATACAGGTGCATCTCACTAAATTAGAATATCTTCAAAAAGTTAATTTATTCCAGTTCTTCAATACTGTTTCAGTATGCTCCACAATCATGAGGAAGACTGCTGACTTGACAGATGTCCAGAAGGCAGTCATTGACACACTCCACAAGGTCCTAGAGTTCCAATTTTCATTTGGAAATCAAGGTCCCAGAGTCTGGAGGAAGAGTGGAGAGTCCACAATCCAAGCTGCTTGAGGTCTAGTGTGAAGGCTCCACAATCAGTGATGGTTTGGGAGGCCATGTCATCTGCTGGTGTAGGTCCACTGTGTTTTATCAAGACCAAAGTCAGCACAGCCGGCTACCAGGACATTTTACAGCACTTCATGCTTCCCTCTGCCGACAAGCTTTTTGGAGATAAAAATGTCATTCTCCAGCAGGACTTGGCCCCTGTCCACACGGCCAAAAGTACCAATACCTGGTTTACACACAACAGTATCACTGTGCTTGATTGGCAGCAAACTCGCCTGACCTTAACCCCATAGAGAATCTATTATTGAGAATCTATGGGGTATTGTCAAGAGGAAGATGAGAGACACCAGACCCAACAATGCAGATGAGCTGAAAGACAGCTTTTTGTATTGAAGAACTGAAATAAATTAACTTTTTGATGATATTCTAATTTAGTGAGATGCACCTGTATATGGAGCAGTGGGACTATCATGCTATATATATGGAGGAGTGGGGGCATCATACTAAATATAGAGCAGTGTGTGTGTGTCACCCCAGGCCTGGATGCCACAAACAATAATCTGTTTCTGAAAGCAGGAGGGAGGTCCCCTGGTTAGGGACAATTAGCATACAGCACCTCCTGTCCCAGGCCAGCAGGGGGAGCTGGCTGCCCCTATAAAAGCTGGAACTGGGGGCAGGGTTAGAGAGAACTGGAAGACCTAGCTCAGGAGTGAGACTAGTCCCAGAGAAGGAGGGACAGTTCAGCTGTTGCTGAGGAGTCCGTGAGGCAGAGGAGAAACTGCAAGCCAGGGACAGAGGCGACGAGAGCCGGTCCTGGCAGAGAACCAATCTACTGGACATTGGGGTCCGAGGCTGTCAGGGTTACAAGCCCAGCAGCAGAGAACCAAGCTGCGAGGGATTTCAGGTCCCTTGGCCTAAGAAGCCTGGAGGCTCCGCCACACAGAGGGACCAGTACATCGAGGAGCAACAAACAGGTACCCAAGGCCTGAGTCGCAAGCCATACAGGAGAGAAGTACACGGCCAGCTCAGGGACGTGGGCTATTACACCACGAAAAGGGGGATAGTCAGAAAGAGCATAGAGAGAACGGTAGGCCTACACACTCACCCTGACCAGTGGGGCTCGCCCGATTGCTCTCAGACACCCAGGCCCATTCCTAACCGGTACTGTTGGGCCATTAATAATATCTACAATAAAGACCCTGAACTGTTTGAAGCGGACTCTGAACTCTTACTATTGCGGCCTGCACTATCACCCCCAACATCCACCTACACTGCCCTGAGGCTACACTCTTCCCATGGGGAGTTATCCTACCCCTGTGCTGCACACCAGCACCAGCCTCAGCGGTCTGCCTTGCAGCGGCGGTTATCTCCAACCGCAATCCACGGGTGGCGTAGTCGGACATTCAAAACACTGATAAATAGACTGCCACCATTTGGTCTGACCACCCTGAGCCACGGGATCGGGTTGCCACTACTACCCCCATCAGCACCGTACACTAGAAGGCCCGGTTCCGGGTACCCCACGGCCCAGGGGGGGAGTCAGCTTTGGCGTAGTCGGCAGAATTGTGACCAACCCGCCACAAACGGGTATTGCGTGCCTGGAAAAGACTCTATACATATCTGAGTGAAGTTTCCCGCCATTTGGGGCCATTTCCCGCCAATCGGAGCCGTTTCCCGCCATCGGGCGCCATCTTCGGGACGACGCGCGGGAAGAAGAGGGGCGTGGACGTCCAAAAACGCGTGAGACCTGAAGCCCCGCCCTACGCTGAGACGCTGCTCAAGGTCGTGGATGGAGATCCAGCGGATGCCGACGTCATCACCGAGCAACGCAAGGTCCTCTCCCAGAGCATCGCGAGGGAAGCCGCGGCCTACAGAAGAGGATCGCCAGAAGGTAGGCCACGGTTAATTAGGAGGGAGGAAGATGTCGGACGCGGAGGGACCCTCTACCACCAGCGTAGCCGCTGCAGCTGTGATGCCGTTTTCCATGCCCTATATCCATAGGCGGATTATAATGAGGGCAATCCGGGCGACCGCCCAGGGCCCTGAGCCTGCAGGGGGTCCACGGCTCCAGGCGGGGTGTCTAATGTCGGATTGCCCTCATTATATGTGCGGGCCGCCGCGGCACATAGCGGTAGCAGTGGCGGGAGGGGGGGGCCTGGACTGCTCCCCCAGCAGCGGCCACCGCTACTTCTTCATCGGCCGGGCCAGCACTGCAGCAGTTAACTTCCCTGTGCTGGCCCGGCCGCGTCACTGCTAGGAGACATGGCCCTGTGCGCGGCTGTGTCTCCTAGCTGTGACGTCACACAGTGCGCCCCGGCCTGCAGTGCTGCACCGGAAAAGAGAGAGAGCAGGCAGGAGGAATTGAGCCGGGGGATGGTGAGTGTGTGTGTGTGTGAGCAGATGTGTGTGTGGGCAGGTGTGTGTGTGTTTGTGGGCAGGTGTCTGTGGGGGCAGGTGTCTGTGTGGGCAGGTGTGTGTGTGTGTGTATATGTGTGTGTGTGTATATGTGTGTGTGTCTGTGTGGGCAGGTGTGTGTGTGTATATGTGTGTGTGTGTATATGTGTGTGTGTGTGTGTGTGTGTGGGCAGGTGTCTGTGTGAGCAGGTGTGGGTGTGTGTGTGGGCAGGTGTGTGTGTGTGTGTGGGCAGGTGTGTGTGTGGGCAGGTGTGTGTATATGGGTGTGTGTGTGTGTTTGCGGGCAGGTGTTTGTGTGGGCAGATGTGTGTGTGGGCAGGTGTGTGTGTGTGTGTGGGCAGGTGTGTGTGTGTGTGTGGGCAGGTGTGTGTGTGTGGGCAGGTGTTGGTGTGTGTGTGTGGACAGGTGTGTATGTGTGTGGGCAGGTGTGTGTGTGTGTGGGCAGGTGTGTGTGTGGGCAGGTGTGTTTGTGTGTGGGCAGGTGTGTTTGTGTGTGGGCAGGTGTGTGTGTGTGTGTGGGCAGGTGTGTGTGTGTGTGTGTGGGCAGATGTGTATGTGTGTGGGCAGGTGTGTGTGTGTGTGTGTGTGGGCAGGTGTGTGTGTGTCTGTGTGGGCAGGTGTGTGTGTGTGTCTGTGTGGGCAGGTGTGTGTGTGTATATGTGTGTGTGTGTGTGTGTGTGGGCAGGTTAGAAAGTCTTGCCCTGTTGAACACTACACCTGACTTGAGGCCACCACCTCTTGGTTGTCCAATGTTCTTGCTTCTCTAGGGCTCTTCTCAGATATTCATTATACCAGCTCCCCAGAATACCAAAGTTAGGGTGGGTGACCGCGAGCCCTGGTGGTGGTCATAACTGCGGCCACCCAGGGGCAATACTCCATAACAACAATCCCCTGAGGTGGTGTAGGATGTAAGGACCTATTCACACTACATTCAGCGCTGCATTCAGGTCTTTACACAAGGCTTACAACTGAATCCCTGAAATTCAGGATTGTGCTGTCTGAAATGAGACATCTGAAAGCAGAGAAAATGGAGCCTAAAGATTCAGACTTTAGCCTCGGTTTGCCTTTGTTCAAATCAATGGCTATGTCAAGGCACATCTGAATGCCATTTTTCAGGGATTTAGATAGAAGCCTGGAAAGAGGAGATGAATGCATTGCAAAATTCAGTGTGAATAGGCCCTTATATCTGGAGTCTTGATATTGATGCCACAAGCATTTTACTTGTTTTTAACTTAAAAAAAAATACACACACACAAATTATACACACACACACACACACACTATACATACACACACAGTATACATACACACACATTATACACACACACACACACTATACATACACACACACAGATGTGTATGTGGGCAGGTGTGTGTGTGTGGGCAGGTGTGTGTGTGGGCAGGTGTGTGTGTGTGTGATGTCTGTCTGTTTGTGTGTGTGTGTGTGTGTGTGGGCAGATGTCATTGTGTGATGCCTGTTTGTATGTATTTTTGTGTTTCAAATGTGTTTATGCGTGTCTGTATATGTTTGTGTGTGTGTATGACTGCATGCGGCCTCCTGCTGAGTATAGTTGGCGCCGTGCGGCCTCCTGATGTCTCTGGGGGGGCTCCGTGCAGCCTCCCGCTGTGTATAGATGGCTACGTGCGGCCCCTCGCTGTTTATAGACGGCGCCGTGTGCCCCCCGCTGTGTATAGATGGCTACGTGCGCCCCCCGCTGTGTATAGATGGCTACGTGCGGCCCCCCGCTGAGTATAGATGTCACCGTGCGGCCTCCTGCTGTGTATAGATGGCTACGTGCGGTCTCCCGCTGAGTATAGATGGCGCTGTGCGGCCTCCTGCTGTCTCTGGGGGGAGCGCCGTGCGGCATCTATACTCAGCAGGAGGCCGCACGTAGCCAGCTATACACGTATACTCAGCAGGAGGCCGCACGTAGCCATCTATACGGTGCCATCTATACACAGCGGGAGGCCGCACGGCGCCATCTATACACAGTGGGAGGTCGCACGGCGCCATCTATACACAGCGGGAGGCCGCACGGAGCCATCTATACACAGCGGGAGTCTCAGTGTTTTGCAAGAGCAGTCAATAAATTCTGCTTGACTAATTCTGAGCACCATAAAGTCTGGTTCGCTTCTAACCTGCTGTCTTCATTTTCAGCTTGCTGAATTCTAAGTCATTTACTGTCATTCGAGACGATGCCTTTGCTGGTCTCTTTCACCTTGAATACCTGTAAGTGCTCCACTTAATGTCATATTTTTGATTCTGTTCTTCTTCATCTTTTGGCATGTGCAATTGTATGAGCAAGTATTCATATGAATTTATGACCTACTTAAACCTTGGAGGACCTTAAATTTTATTCAATCAATTTTTTTTCCAGTTTAAAACTATGGGACATATATGTGCCTTGGTCCTCAAAGGGTTTTTAAAGGGGCTGCAAACATAAATATGAAAAAAATAATTCAATTAGTGCTTTTTGTGTTTATTTAATTTTTATTTGAAGTCCATTTTTTTTATATACTTTGAAATTAAGCTCTACCCCATGGAATGAAGCCCTACCTACATGACATCTGAGAGCTACATGGATCCCGCTTGTGTGGTGCCTGTCCGTCACTACTATTCAGTTTTAGGGTCCACTCACTAAGCCATATATTCTCTCATGCAAGAGAATAGGGCCAATTATGCTAATGACACTCGGCTCAAACTCTGTCAGAGCTTCAACTGAGTGTGATCCGATTCTCTCGCAGCACAGATATGGAGAAGATGGAGAACTTACTTTCTCCATCTTCTCCATAGTCTCTGTGAGTGTTCATCGGACTGCACTTGGATGACGTCCGAGTGCAGTCCAATGTTTTACGTGCACCCATAGACTTGTATGGGTGCACATGGTCCGAATATCGAATGAGATTATTTTCTCATGCCAATAATCGCACTGTCCCATAGTATAACATAGAGCAGAGTCCTATCCGATAAAACATCACATAGCATTCGGCCGTGTTATACGACAGTGTGAGCGAGCCCTTAGAGTCAAGGAATATTTACATGTAGATGATGATATTACTCTCCAAGTGTATATTTTTTTAGGCGAGTTCATAGTAAATGCTTTGCATTTTTGACATGTGATCAACTAAAGAGCAAGAAAGATTTAGGACCTCCCCTATAGAGAAACGAAAAATAGTTTGGAGGACTTGCATGTCCTTTTTATTTATTATGAGAAAATCATAAAAGATCCAGTTTTTTAACCATGCTGTGACTTTCTGCTGAGGGAGAGGGAGAGAGCTGCCCTATTCAGAGTCTGTAATAAGACCTGCTGACAAAAGTGTTGAAGATACAGTCTAACGTGAATTAACAATGAAAAAAAGTTAATTTAACAAATGGCTTGTATTTTTTTTTAATACAAACTTTTTTGTCTTTACAGCTCTTTTAAAGGGAATCTGTCATCAGGTTTTTGCCACCTAATCTGAGAGCAGCATAATGTAGGGTTAGAGGCACTGATTCCAGTAATGTGTCACTTACTGGGCTGTTTAGTGTTGTTTTGATAAAATCATTGATTTGTCAGAAGGTAATTATCACTAGATGACTAGTAAGTTCTGTAGGACCCCACCCCCATCACTGATCAGTAGATTTCTGTGTACACTGAGCATGGGCAGAAAGCTGCCAATCAGTGGTGTGGGTGGGGCTATACAGAGCGCAGCATTCAGAGAGCTGCTAGATCTGCAGCAGATAAAACGGTGATTTTCTCAAAATGGCAACAAGTAGCTGAAAAAGTGACACATCGCTGGAATCAGGGTATCTGCCCCAATATTGTGCTGCTCTCAGATGAGGCAGCACAATTAATATTATGCCAAATTAATTTTCCATGAACTATCACATGATCTATCACAGGGGATCATGTGACATGTCACGTGATAAATCAGCTGTGTGGAGGGGGCCCGCGCCTTCTAAACTGCTCGGGGCCCTTGCTACTCTTAATCCACCCCTGCCTATATCCCCGGAGCGGCCTGGCTGCCCCAGTATGCCGGCGAGTCGCATACCTTGGGCGACTTTAAAGAAAGGCTGTATAGCCTGTTCAAAGTTTATCCCCTGACAGAAGAACAGAAGGTAAGCATACTGATAGGGCAGTTAACTGGTGCGGCCCAGCGGGAGGTAAAGTCTTGGACAGCTGAGGAGAAAAAGACTGTAAGGGGGTTCTGACCCGTCTACGGGACACCTTTGATGCCCGTACCTCAGCAGAAATCAAAATGCGGTTCTATGGATGTAAGCAGCGAGCTCAAGATAGCATCCGAGATTATGCCCTAAATTTACAGGAAGCCTTGGGGGCAATTAAGCAAGCTGACCCTGGCAGCGTGCAGGATACAGATAAACTATTGACTGACCAGTTCATAGAAGGTCTGCTGTCCAGCGCCCACAGAACCCAGCTGCGCCTCATGGCCCTACAGAACCCCGATTTGACTTTTGCACAGTTCAACGATAGGGCCATCCGGGTGCTCCGAGAACCTGCACCGGGTGGCGCTGTAGCTTCCCGGCGCCCAGCCATCCCTTACCACCAGGGGGCGGCACCCTATCCCGCAGACCTTGTGGGGGCTGATGCGCAGGCCCTAAATCCATCCCCGCCTGCAAACCTGCACCATCAGGTCCAAGAACTAACAAAGAGTGTTGCTGCATTGTCCAGGACCGTACAGTCGTTACAGATGGACCCGTCAGGACCAATCAAGCTGGCTTCCAGTCCGGAGGATGTCCCGTGGCGTCGACGGAGGAGGATCCCGTCGTTCAGAGGGAGGCCCGCCGATCATTACACTGAGGATGGACAGCCGATTTGCCGCCGTTGCAGCCAGCCGGGACACGTAGCCAGGTACTGTACTTTAAATGGGTCCGACCTGGGGCAAAGGGCCAACCCCCAGGCATAAGGTCATCAGGCCCATCTAATTGGCGTGATAAGTAGGTAGGGGAACGCCCGGTTTTACCCGTAGTGCTGGACGGTATCCCCATGAGTGCACTGCTGGACACCGGGTCCCAAGTGACTACCATCCAATATGTACTTTTTAAGCAGTACTGGAGTGACACTGATATAACTCGTTATCCAGATGATGACTTGAGCATCATCGCCAGCAATGGTCAACCCGTGCCGCAGGTGGGGTTCAGAGAGATGACCATTAAGATTGGTAAAGTTGAACTGCCGGCACAGGGAGTGATCATTGTGGACATTGACCGTCGAGAAAGTCACCCTAAAATAACCTTGGGTACTAATGTGATTGAAAATTGTCTTTCAGAAGCAATTGTAATTTTGCAGCAGGTGGCGATGAATGTGAGCTCCAGCCAGCAGAGGGTCCTCCAGAAGGAGATAAGAGCCCTGATGAGATGGCAACAGGTAGAACTGTCTGGTGGTGAGATCGGTAGCGTGAGGAATGGATGAGCGACCCGTTCCCCATTGCCATGCCCCCCAAAAGTGAAATGATCTGGTGTCGGAATGCAATCGGGTTAAGAGGGAGAGACTACCAAGCCATGGTAGAACCCGTGTACTCAGACAGCAGGCCCACCATTTTGACAGCCCAGGGGGTGGTCGATGTCCGCCATGGAAGGGTGCCCGTCTGGATCTTAAACATTGGGGAAAGGGAAGTACACTTGCCTTGGTACGCTACACTAGCCAAATTGTATACTGTTGAACACAATGCTGTCAGGGCCATGGAACCCTTGCCTCCATCTCCCCAAGCAGAGGGTAATGGTTCCCAGAAACCCAAGGAGGACTGGTGCCAGAAACTCCACGTGGGTGCTGACTCCACTCCCTTGCACCAAAAACAAGGAGTCTACCGGGTGGTTCAAGAGTACGAGAGAATCTTTAGTAAGCACCCGCTAGACTTCGGCAGAGTGAAAGGGGTAGAACACCACATCCCCATGGGGAGCCACCCACCAATAAAAGAAAGATACAGATCTGTACCACCCCGCACACTATCAGAACGCAAAGGGCATGCTGAGAGAAATGAAGGAAGCCGGGGTCATTAGAGACAGTTGTAGGCCCTGGGCAGCCCCCTTGGTTCTGGTAAAAAAGAAAGACTGTACTATGAGAATGTGCGTGGACTATAGAGAAGTCAATCGTATCACCCATAAAGACGCATACCCGTTGCCTAGAATAGAGGAGTCTTTGGTCGCACTAAAATCAGCTAATTTCTTCTCTACTTTGGACCTTACTAGTGGGTACTGGCAGGTTCCTGTGGCAGAGGCTGATAAGGAGAAGACCGCCTTCACCACCCCGATGGGATTAAGTGAATTCAACTATATGCCGTTCGGGTTCTGCAACGCACCCGGGACCTTCCAGAGGCTGATGGAATGCTGTCTAGGGCACCGAAACTTTGAGACGGTCCTACTTTACCTGGACGACGTGATTGTCTATTCGAAGACTTACGAGGACCATCTAAAGCACCTGGCCGAGGTGTTCGATGCCCTGGCAGGCTTTGGCATGAAAGTGAAACCCTCCAAGTGCCATCTGTTAAAGCCGAAGGTACAGTACCTGGGACATGTGGTGAGTGCAGAAGGAGTAGCCCCCGACCCTGCAAAATCACGGCAATAAAGAACTGGCCAAGCCCCTCTAACATAAAAGAAGTGAGGCAGTTCCTCGGGTTGGTAGGCTACTACCAAAGGTTCATCCCCAGGTTCACCAAGATGGCAGCCCCTATGCAGGACCTCCTTATAGGACAATCTAAGACCAGAAGCCAAAAGCCACCCTTCAAGTGAGACAAGCCGGAAGAGGAGTCCTTCCGCCAGCTGAAGATGGCCCTCACGGGGGATGAGATCCTGGCCTACCCTGATTATGGCCAGCCTTTTATCCTCCACACAGACGCCAGTAATGTGGGGCTGGGAGCCGTACTGTCACAGAACCAACAGGGCAGAGAAAGGGTGATCGCGTACGCCAGCCGGAAGCTGAGGCCCACCGAGAGAAACCCGGAGAATTACAGCTCCTTTAAGCTGGAGTCCTTGGCAGTGGTGTGGGACGTAACAGAACGTTTCAAGCATTACCTGGCCTCTGTGAAGTTCACTGTGTACACGGACAACAATCCGTAGACACATCTGGACAATGCGAGACTTGGTGCCCTAGAGCAGCGGTGGATGGCCCGGCTAGCAAACTATGACTTCACCATCAAGTACCGGGCAGGCCGAGCCAATGCCAATGCAGATGCCCTATCGAGAATTCCCCACTTGCCTGATGAGGGAGAAGATCCAGATGAGTTGGAGGAAATAGAGCTCCCTGCATTCCACCGGTACGGGGCCACTCAGTACTCCCACCGTGTAAGAGACAAAGACTTGACCACTGTCATGTTCAATCCCTTACCTCACCACGGCTGGGCTGAAACGCAAGATAGTGACCCTGCAATTCGCCTGGTGAAAGACCTGTTGACCCAGGCAGACGCTAGCCCTGGCTCGGACGCTCCAGAGGAAGCCAAGCAGTTATGGAAGGAGAAAAGCAGGCTATTCCTCTACGAAGGTAAGCTGTGCAGAAGGCTTGTCAACCACCGGACGCACGAGCTGACCTGGCAGGTAGTGGTCCCGAGACGAGATGCAGCAATGGTCCTGGAGGCCTACCATGACAGAGCGGGACACTTCGGGTGGAAGAAACTGGAGTTCCTACTGAGAGAGCGGTTCTACTGGGTCGGAATGAGAGGGGCCATAGAGAAGTGGTGCAGGGACTGCGGCCCATGTAACCTCAGAAGGAAGGACGGTACCAGCCAGAAGACGCCCTTGATGCCCATCATCACCAGGCAGCCTCTTGAGCTGGTAGCTCTGGACCATGTGAAACTGGCTCCAAGCCGGTTGGGCTACGTCTATGCCCTGACAATAGTGGACCACTATTCCCGGTTCCTGGTGGTGGTTCCTGTTAAAGACTTGACAGCCCAAACAGCGGCCAGAGCCTTCCAACAACACTTCTGCCGTCCACACGGGTATCCGGAACAGGTCTTGACAGATCAAGGTCCAGGGTTTGAGGCTGAAATCTTCCAGGAGTTCTGCAACCTCTACGGCTGTAAGAAGATTCGGACAACGTCTTACCACCCACAAACCAACGGGCTATGTGAGAAAATGAATAATATCGTCATTGATCTCCTCAAAACGTTGCCCCTGGAAGAACGCAGCCTGTAGCCGGAGAAGCTGCCAGACCTGATAGACTTATACAACCATATCTTGGTGAATGCTACAAATTGCACCCCGGCTTACCTGATGAGGGCAAGACCAGGTAAGCTGCCGATAGACCTGGACATGGGAGTCCTGACCCCCGAGGACACCTCCCCAGACGCGGACTGGGATACGGAACGGCGGCTACAGTACAAGAAGGTACAGGAGAGTGTGGAGAGGAGTCTGGCTCAAGCGAGAGAAAAGCAAGAGAGGCTCTTCAACCAACACGCCCCTGCTGGTTCCCTGGAACCTGGTGAGCAGGTCCTGAAGCGGAAGAGAAGGCTTCACAAGCTAGATGACCAGTGGGAGAGCGACCCGTACACAGTACTGCAGTCCAACCACAACAACCCGAAGGTATGTGTAATTACCAAGGATGGAGGAGAAACCACTAGCACCGTCTCCAGAGACCACCTAAAAAGGTGCCCCAAGCAACTACAGAGTGCAGGAGAAGATCAAGATGACCTTGAACCCGCAGAAGACAAGAAAGAAATGATCAGCACAGTTCTTGGAGAGTTCCCCCGGTCCTGGACTCGGATAAATGATGCAATAGTGGTACCCGTCCTACACTTCCTTCAACCAACCCAGCAGGAACCTACAGGAGAGCAGGAGGAATTAGAAGACCAAGCAGCCCTAGAGGCAGAAGAACCCATGCCAGCAGCCCAAGAGAGTCAACCCTCTGCTGACAGTGAGCCTGCCATACCTGCGGTAAGCCAAAGGACCCGCAGATAGCTGCCTGCACTGCCTGTAAACCCAGCTAGAAGCTGTACCCTGAATGCTAGTGGGGAAAGTCAGGTTAGACCACCACCAGACAGTGGGTTACGCAGGTCAACCCGGAGCACTAGGGGGCAAATACCAGCTCGCTGGAAGATCTAAATGCTGTATATTGTAAATGTTTTATGTTTGTTGCCTGGTTGCTAATTATGTTTTTCCAGTCTTTCTAGTTCATGGACTAACAGGTTATGGACGCTGTATAACCGGAACTGTCTTGTAGATAGTTGCACTTGGTGCCCTCTTTCGAAGATGGCCACGGAAGAAAAATCTGTCCGGTGTGGCCTCCTTGTGGCCCAAAGTAGAGAGCTCAGCCTTGTCGCCACGCCCAAGGCCAGGAACTTGGGGTTTATGGAAACAGGTCCCCACACCGTGGAAAACTTCACCTTGTTGGGTGACATGGACACCCGGTCACGGAAGCGCTGTGACCTCAAGGACAAAACATACTTGTGTATATGTTATGTTGTCATTTATACCCTGTATTTGTGGTTCCTGTTTAGTCCGAAGTACTAAATTTTACTAGGGGAGAATGTGTCACCCCAGGCCTGGATGCCACAAACAATAATCTGTGTCTGAGAGCAGGAGGGAGGTCCACTGGTTAGGGACAATTAGCATACAGCACCTCCTGTCCCAGGCCAGCAGGGGGAGCTGGCTGCCCCTATAAAAGCTGGAACTGGGGGCAGGGTTAGAGAGAACTGGAAGACCTAGCTCAGGAGTGAGACTAGTCCCAGAGAAGGAGGGACAATTCAGCTGTAGCTGAGGAGTCCGTGAGGCAGAGGAGAAACTGCAAGCCAGGGACAGAGGCGACGAGAGCCGGTCCTGGAAGAGAACCAATCTACCGGGCATTGGGGTCCGGGGCTGTCAGGGTTACAAGCCCAGCAGCAGAGAACCAACCTGCGAGGGATTTCAGGTCCCTTGGCCTAAGAATCCTGGAGGCTCCGCCACACAGAGGGACCAGTACAGCGAGGAGCAAGTGACGCACCCCCTGGGCCAGTGTTGTTTGGGGGATACCCGGAGCCGGATCAGATGGGGGTTGTAGTCTCCGAGTGGCGGTGACCCGGTCCGTGCCCAGGGTGTCAAGCTCAGTGTGTGGCAGTCCTTACAGATGTTATTAGTGTTCTTTTGTGTCGACTACGCCACCCGTTGATGTGCGGTCAATACGGCCGCCGCTGCAGCAGGGTCCGCTGAGGCTGGTGGTGTGTGCGCAGCTTGGTAGTAGTATAACCCCCAACGGGAGGGGTATAGCCTCAGGGGGTCAGTCGCAGAGGATGGGGGTTGTGGTGGTGCAGTGAGAGTGGTAATAAGACTCCGAGTCGGGCTGTGCAGTTCAGGGTTTTTACTTACTGCAGATGTTCTGGTCACTCCGGCCTTGAGTGACCACCCGAGCCGTGCTGCGTCCACCAGGTCCTGGACTCGGCCAACCCCCAGGTGATTCTGGAGCGTGGTCCTGAGCTCCCTTTCTGACTTGTCCTCCTCTCTGGCCTTCCCCACCAGGGATCCACCTATGTCCGGCTCCCTCGGGCCTCTTGTTGGTAAACCCTTGTCTCTGGGTTCCCTGACCCTATGCACGGTTTGCCTTCCGGGTGGATTTAGTGGGTGGTCGTGACAGATTCTGCCCACGACCTCCGGTCTCTGGCTAAGGATTAGTGCCCTCCACCAGCTTGGAATCCGGTACCCTTGTGCCAACTCTTCACCCTCTGGTCTAATTTGGGCTCTTGGAGTTCCTTCTTTCTCCCCCTCTGGGTCCTTCTTTCTCCTCTCTCTCTCTGGGCCTTGGAGCTGCTCTGCTTCTCTGCTCTCTTCCTCTACAAAAGACAGGCTGACTGACTGACCCTGATCTAAGATGGTTCCCACCTTATATACTCCCTCTATGTGTGAGCTCAGGTGACCAGCACCCAATGAGCTCCTAGCATTACCCAGACTGCTCCCCCTATCTGCCCCTACACTACTGGGATGTTCCACCCCCCTCCCACTCCAGCCAGGAACAGACACGGTCGTACCTGCACATTTCTTAAGTGGGAGTACCGTTGGTCTGCCCCCCCGGAAATGGGATGTATGTAGTGCATGCAGTCTATCTGAGCTCAGTTCCACACTCCATCCTTACCCGGGAGTGGAATACCACACCTCTGGGTTGAGGTGCAATACCCCTGTAGCAGCCGAATCCTCAGGGTGCTACATTCCCCCCTGGTAAATCACAGCACGTCCTCGGGCTGTAAGATACAAAAACATCCAAAACATACAATTATTTTTCATAAACATCAACATATAAAACAACATATAAAACATCACATATATTATCAGCAATAAAAACTTTTTCATATAAAACATTCTTGTAAATATTCTTGTTTCTGGTTCCTCCGGTCACGGTGCAACTTGTGACCGGGTAAAGTGCGACAGTCTTTTCTTGAAAACAAAACTCGGCTTTCCTATAAAACCAGTAGGGGGCGCTTTAGGAAGCGCAACTATATACAAAAGGGGATATGGCCGCTCTCAGTCCTCGGCCAGGTATTAGGAATAGGGACACACGGGTAAACAGTTCACTCTTGTCCCAACGGGGACATATTTAAAGCAGCAACAGTTTTTGGTACCCCGACGGGCAACTATATACAGTCTCTTCTCTACCATACTCAACGACGGCGTCCTCCTGCTCTTTCTTTGGATTCAGTTTCTGTTTCAGACCCGTCCGGGTCCTCTTGCTCCTCCTCACACCGCAGCTCCTCCTCCGTCAGGCGATGCACATGGAGGGCGTAGGGTCCTTTGGCACACTTGTGCCGGGTGAAGGTGACCTCGTCCCCTAAATACAGGTCACGACCTCTGTGTCCCTCCGGCAGATGGCTCTCTACGTCTCTGCGTGTGACAAAGACGTCGCCGGGGGTATGATGGTCTCTGATGAAGCCCCACCCATGCTGCAGATTGAACTTTATCACAGTCCCGATGGTGCGGGGACCATGCGCTGCACGGGGATCTCTCCTGGTCCGGCTCTTCTGCTCCGCGCTCCTTATTTGGGCTTGCTGTTCCCGGACCCGCCTCTCTCTCCGCTCCTTCTCGAAAACCTCGAGCTGCTGCCGGCAGCACTCTGCACGCTCCGCTGCGGCCGCCCGAGTCTCCTGAGTGAACCCCATGAGGTCTTCTCCGGTGGGGTCCCACTCAAACTGTGCCTCCTCCAGCGGGGACGAGGTCCTCTTTACGGGCTTCGGAGCCGGAATCAGGGGCTCGCACATGGGCCTTGCTCTCTGGAGCTCCAGTTGAATGTACTCCTCAGGCCATATGAAGGGCTGCCCATCCGGGCACGTGTGCTGGGCAAATAGATTTTCGCCCAGGTGCGGCACTCGAGATGCTATAGGCGCTGTGGTGGTAGCGGCGCCCGGATTGACCAGGCCTTGCGACCAGGCCGGCGGCACCTTAAAGGCAAAGGGCACCGTAAGAACGGCGGCGCCCTGGGTTATTCGGCCCTGCGACCAGGCCGGGGGCTCCGCGGTGGTAGGGGGCGCTGTTGGTATTGCGGCGCCCGGGGGTACTAGGCCTTACGACCAGGCCGATGGTACTTCCTGCTTGGCCACGCTCGAGGTCGAGGCGTGTGACGTCACAGGGGTCGCGGCCGCGGCTTCCGGTTGAGGCCTAGTCGGCGGCGGTGACGATGCAGCGACGGGCACGGCAGGGGGAACTTCGGGCTCTGCGACGGGGAGCTGGGGCAGGTACGCGGTTTCCCGGCTCGGGGTATAGACGTCCCCTTTACCTGCCTCCATTCGTTCGGCTCCCTTCTCGGCGCCGTCTCCGGCCTTCAGTCCTCCTGCACCATCCTCAGAGGCGGTCTGTCTCCTCGTCTCGGGTGGCGTGCTCCGCTGACGGGTTTCGGTCTGCTGGGCCATCTCTCGGCTCCACTCCGTCAACGCCTCCCGCTGCACCCGGGCCATCCTCCGTGCGAGGCCCTCCAGCGCAGTCTGTGCACACTCCCGATCTCGGGGGAGCTGTGCCAGGATCTCCACTAAGCCTAGTGGGCTTGTTGCTTGCAGCAGGCTCCTGACCACTGGGTCGGTGCTGCCTGTCTCTCCCTCCATCTCCGGGTATGTTCTCTCTGGACTCTTCTCCAGACGTCTTGTCTCCGGGTGCGCTCTCTCTAGACTGCTCCAGGCGGCACCCATCTTTGCTCTTTTGTTCTGTCTCCGCCCACATCGAGGGTGGTCCCGGGGCAACTTCAGTTCCAGGGGCAGTTCTCTCACGCTGATGGACACTTCCAGCATCACAGTCTCTGTTGGTGGGCGCGGTTTCCGCTTTTGGCGCCATTCTTCGACCTGGCCCACGATGGGAGGTGGCCTTTTGCCACCCTCTGGCACGCCCATAATGGCGTCCGCTCTTCCAAGGCGGGAAATCTTTGGAAATGGCGGGAATCGTCTCCCAGTGGCGGGAAACTCCATGGATGGCGGGAAAAAGCTGCAAATGGCGGGCAACCGGCGGGAAACGACTTGTGATGGGGCCCGTTGGCGGGGACCCTCCGGAACCGGCGGGAGACTTCTTTTTGAGGTAACGGTGAACTTTTCTTCAGGCACGCAGTACCCGTTGTTGCGGGCACGTAATCCTGCCGACTACGCCAAAGTTGACGCACCCCCTGGGCCAGTGTTGTTTGGGGGATACCCGGAGCCGGATCAGATGGGGGTTGTAGTCTCCGAGTGGCGGTGACCCGGTCCGTGCCCAGGGTGTCAAGCTCAGTGTGTGGCAGTCCTTACAGATGTTATTAGTGTTCTTTTGTGTCGACTACGCCACCCGTTGATGTGCGGTAAATACGGCCGCCGCTGCAGCAGGGTCCGCTGAGGCTGGTGGTGTGTGCGCAGCTTGGTAGTAGTATAACCCCCAACGGGAGGGGTATAGCCTCAGGGGGTCAGTCGCAGAGGATGGGGGTTGGGGTGGTGCAGTGAGAGTGGTAATAAGACTCTGAGTCGGGCTGTGCAGTTCAGGGTTTTTACTTACTGCAGATGTTCTGGTCACTCCGGCCTTGAGTGACCACCCGAGCCGTGCTGCGTCCACCAGGTCCTGGACTCGGCCAACCCCCAGGTGATTCTGGAGCGTGGTCCTGAGCTCCCTTTCTGACTTGTCCTCCTCTCTGGCCTTCCCCACCAGGGATCCACCTATGTCCGGCTCCCTCGGGCCTCTTGTTGGTAAACCCTTGTCTCTGGGTTCCCTGACCCTATGCACGGTTTGCCTTCCGGGTGGATTTAGTGGGTGGTCGTGACAGATTCTGCCCACGACCTCCGGTCTCTGGCTAAGGATTAGTGCCCTCCACCAGCTTGGGATCCGGTACCCTTGTGCCAACTCTTCACCCTCTGGTCTAATTTGGGCTCTTGGAGTTCCTTCTTTCTCCCCCTCTGGGTCCTTCTTTCTCCTCTCTCTCTCTGGGCCTTGGAGCTGCTCTGCTTCTCTGCTCTCTTCCTCTACAAAAGACAGGCTGACTGACTGACCCTGATCTAAGATGGTTCCCACCTTATATACTCCCTCTATGTGTGAGCTCAGGTGACCAGCACCCAATGAGCTCCTAGCATTACCCAGACTGCTCCCCCTATCTGCCCCTACACTACTGGGATGTTCCACCCCCCTCCCACTCCAGCCAGGAACAGACACGGTCGTACCTGCACATTTCTTAAGTGGGAGTACCGTTGGTCTGCCCCCCGGAAATGGGATGTATGTAGTGCATGCAGTCTATCTGAGCTCAGTTCCACACTCCATCCTTACCCGGGAGTGGAATACCACACCTCTGGGTTGAGGTGCAATACCCCTGTAGCAGCCGAATCCTCAGGGTGCTACACAAGCAACAGGTACCCAAGGCCCTAGTCGCATGCCATACAGGCGAGAAGTACACGGCCAGTTCAGGGACGTGGGCTATTACACCACGAAAAGGGGGATAGTCAGAAAGAGCATAGAGAGAACGGTAGGCCTACACACTCACCCTGACCAGTGGGGCTCGCCCGAATGCTCTCAGACACCCAGGCCCATTCCTAACCGGTACTGTTGGGTCATTAATAATATCTACAATAAAGACCCTGAACTGTTTGAAGCGGACTCTGAACTCTTACTATTGCGGCCTGCACTATCACCCCCAACATCCACCTACACTGCCCTGAGGCTACACTCTTCCCGTGGGGAGTTATCCTACACCTGTGCTGCACACCAACACCAGCCTCAGCAGTCTGCCTCGCAGCGGCGGTTATCCCTGACCGCAATCCACGGGTGGCGTAGTCGGACATTCAAAACACTGATAAATAGACTGCCACCATTTGGTCTGACCACCCTGAGCCACGGGATCGGGTTACCACTACTACCCCCATCAGCACCGTACACTAGAAGGCCCGGTTCCGTGTACCCCACGGCCCAGGGGGCGAGTCATGTGCATCAAATTATACATACAGATATGGGGCAGTGGGGCTTCATACTATATACAGGTGCTTCTCACAAAATTAGAATATCATCAAAAGTTAGTTTATTTCATTTCTTCAATGCAAAAAGTGAAACTCCTATATTATATAGAGTCATTACACACAGAGTGATCTATTATATAGAGTCATTACACAGAGGGATCTATTATATAGAGTCATTACACACAGAGGGATCTATTATATAGAGTCATTACACAGAGGGATCTATTATATAGAGTAATTACACACAGAGGGATCTATTATATAGAGTCATTACACAAAGAGGGATCTATTATATAGAGTCATTACACACAGAGTGATCTATTATATAGAGTCATTACACACAGAGGGATCTATTATATACAGTCATTACACACAGAGGGATCTATTATATAGAGTCATTACACACAGAGGGATCTATTATATAGAGTCATTACACACAGAGGGATCTATTATATAGAGTCATTACACACAGAGGGATCTATTATATAGAGTCATTACACACAGAGGGATCTATTATATAGAGTCATTACACACAGAGGGATCTATTTTAAGTGTTTATTTCTGTTAATGTTGATGATTATAGCTTACAGCCAATGAAAACACAAACGTCATTATCTCAGTAAATTAGAATACTTCATAACAGCAGCTTGAAAAATGTTTTTAAAATCCGAAAAGTTGGCCTACTGAAATGTATGTTTAGTAAATGCCCTCAATAGTTGTTCGGGCTCCTTGTGCATCAATTACTGCATCAATGCGGCAATGTGGCATGGAGGGATCAGCCTGTGGCACTGCTGAGGTGTTATGGAAGCCCAGGTGGCTTTGATAGCAGCCTTCAGCTCATCTGTATTGTGGGGTCTGGGGTCTCATCTTCCTCTTGACAATACCCCATAGATTCTCTATAATAGATTCTCTATGGGGTAAAGGTCAGGCGAGTTTGCTGCCAATCAAGCACAGTGATACTGTTGTGTGTAAACCAGGTATTGGTACTTTTGGCAGTGTGGACAGGGGCCAAGTCCTGCTGGAGAATGACATTTCCATCTCCATAAAGCTTGTGGGCAGAGGGAAGCATGAAGTGCTGTAAAATGTCCTGGTAGACGGCTGCGCTGACTTTGGTCTTGATAAAACACAGTGGACCTCCACCAGCAGATGACATAGCTCCCCAAACCATCACTGATTGTGGAGACTTCACACTAGACCTCCAGCAGCTTGGATTGTGGCCTCTCCACTCTTTCTCCAGACTCTGGGACCTTGATTTCCAAATGAAATGCAAAATTTACTTTTCATCTGAAAACAACACCTTGGGCCACTGAGCATCAGTCCAGGTCTTTTTCTCTTTGGCCCAGGTAAGACGCTACTGGCGTTGTCTATTGGTCATGAGGGGCTTGACACAAGCAATGCGACACTTGTAGCCCATGTCCTGGATACGTCTGTGTGTGGTGGCTCTTGAAGCAATGACTCCAGCAGCAGTCCACTCCTTGTGAATCTCCCCCAAATTTTTGAATGGCCTTTTCTTAGCAATCCTTTCAAGGCTGCGGTTATCCCAGTTGCTTGTGCACCTTTTTCTACCACACTTTTTCCTTCCACGTCCATTAATATGCTCGGATACAGCACTCTGTGAACAGCTGCTTCTTTAGCAATGACCTTTTGTGGCTTACCCTCCTTGAGGAGTGTGTCAATGACTGCCTTCTGGACATCTGTCAAGTCAGCAGTCTTGCCCATGATTGTGGAGCCTACTGAAACTGACTAAGGGACCTTTTTAAATGCTTAGGAAGCCTTTGCAGGTGTTTCTTGTTAATTCTAATTTACTGAGATAATGACTTTTGTGTTTTCATTGGCTGTAAGCCATAATCATCAACATTAGCAGAAATAAACACTTAAAACAGATCACTCTGTTTGTAATGACTCTGTATAATATATGAGTTTCATTTTTTAGGATTGAAGAACTGAAATAAATTCACTTTTTGATGATATTCTAATTTTCTGAGAAGCACCTGTATGTAGCAGTGCGGCAATTATACTATATACAGTCAGGAGTATAAGTACTTGATACACTGAAAATTTCGAAAGTTTTTCCACCTACAAAGAATGAAGAGGTCTGTTTTGTTCTACTTAACTGCTGCAACTTGGACCTTTAACAGGATTTATATTTCACCTATGAGAAAGCATACTATGTGTATTTGGCAGATTAACTCAGGCTTGTTTATGATAAACTGAATACATGGATTGGAGTCCTATTTGTATACAGAATATTGACTATTAATGTTGGCAGAGTAAGTCTTAGGCTATATTCACACTAGGTGTTTTTTTTCTGCAGCAAAACATAATCTCTTGGCAAGAAAGAAGTAGCGTCAAAAACGCAGGTTTTGGTGTGTTTTTTTGCAGTGGTTCTTGGTGCATTTTTGGTGCGTTTTTCAGGATCCCAAAGTTCAGCTTTGCTTCCACCATAGACACATGAAAACAGGTCACCATTGCAAGACATATGTTCATGAAAAAGTACACATTACAAATGTAATAGGGGGGGGGTGAATTGGTCTGGAATAGTTTATCTAAGACCCTGGCAGTGCATTGAATTTGTAGGACACTATTTACTTTCACATTATGGTTTGCCATTGAGTTGCTCAGGCATTGTTCATTTTCACACCTCCCTGGGCCACACGTGTTGTTCAATCTCACACCTAGCTCAACCAATGTTTACTTTGTAGGCATCACTAATTTAATTAAACTGTAATAATCCAAGCTGCTATATCAGGTGACCAAGACAAGATGGTTTAAACTTGGGAAAATCACAAAAGTAAATGTGTGTCACATACTTGCTTTTTTCACTAAAAACGCAGCAAAATGTTCACACTAGGCTTTTTTTCAGCATTTTTTTCCACCACCCTTTTTTTTAATGGGTGAAAAACGCTGAAACAAGTGACATACTCTATTGCAAAAAGCCATGGAAAGCACAAAATACTGAGGACAAATAAGCAAGCTTTGTGCATGAGATTTCGGAAATCTCATAGACTTTGTTGGTACTGTAAAACGCAGCTGAAAATTTGCATAAAAAAGCCCGCTAAAAAAACGTCTAGTGTGAATATAGCCTTGTATAACAGTTCGCCAATGAGTTAGGATATATGACCATGATGCAGAAATGCTGCGGATTTTTCCTAAGCGTTTCTGCATCTCCCTGGATTGTCAAGCGCTTTGCCAAGTGATTTTAGCATCACTTGGAAAAGTGCTTGACAACTTGGTCACACTATATAATTCCATGCAACCGGCATGGATTTATATAGTGTGACCAAGTTACAATGCTGCAAATGCAGCATCAATAATAAAAAAAAAGAATAATAATGGTGAAAAATAAAAAAAAACCATTATACTCATCTTCCGATGGTCCTCGATCTTCTTCTCCGGTGCGTCCGGTGTCTTCGGCGGATCACGGTGCTGTAAAAGGACCTTCCATGACGTCATTTAGTCATGTGACAGGTCACGCGACCGCCGATGTCAGCGGTCGCTTGACCTGTCACATGACTAAATGGCATCATGGAAGGTCATTTTACCACCGCGAGCAGCCGAAGAGCCAGCAGCACCGCCGGGAGCAGACAGGGGCCATCAGAAGGTAAGTATATGTTTATTTTTTATTTTAATTCTATTTTAACTACAGGTACTATGGTACCCGGGTCTGGAGGAGAGTCTCTTCATCTCCTGACCCGGGTACCATCCATGCATTGAGTCGTATAGTATCCACATGTGTATTTTTAGTCATTCGGATGTTATGCGTTCCAATGCAAGTCAATGGCGGCTAAATCGCAGCGACTCTGCAAAATTAAAGGACGTGCTGCGGATTTTTCCGCAATGATAATCCGCAGCGGAAATCTCTGCAGCATGTGCACAGCACATGCGGATTATCATTGGGAACCATTGCAGACCTATCACCAAGCGTTTTTTAAGTGTTTCCGCGGCGGAAGTTACGCTGCAGAAACGCCTAAGAAACTCATAGTGGGCACACAGCCTTAAAAGTTCTATGGTGAAGAAAAACACGTGAGATAATAAATGCGAAATATACAATATTTCCCATAATATGACTGAGGATATCTTTAGGGTGTATTCACTGTTTTTTCTTCTGCAGCAAAAATGCTGTGTTTTACAGCACCATCTTAGTGAATGACATTTCTGAAATCTCATTCACATGCTGTTTTTTTGCATTTTTTTTAAATCTGCAGCTTGTCAAGTCTTTCAGAGGTTTTGCAGCATTTTTCACCCATTCAAATGAATGGAAAAATAAACACAAGTAAAAACACCTGAATTTTAAGCAGCGTTTTTCCTGCCTCCTTTGATTTTTGAGGTAGAAAAAAAATGCTGCCAAAATCCAACTTGTGAACACACCTTTATCCTGGTTGTGTTCTAATTGGATATAAAATAGAACGGCCATGATAACATGGGTAGTTAATTGTATGGTGTTTTCACTTTATATATTACCAGGCCGCATTCTATTTGCGCAGAGCTGCTCCGTGAAGATTCTATCACAAGATTCCGTGATGACATCACAGGTGATGGTGACATCACTGCTCACAGTCGCTATATATACAATGCACATAGGCTCACCCGTGCCTTTCTTGGCTCTATAGTGACTGATAGCACTTGCAGTTTTTCACTATGGCTGGAATTGTTTTGGACATTTCTCAGGTAAAAGCACTATTGTTGATCCTTATGATCAATCGTCCTAACAGTGTGCTTCTACCACCCGATGGCGTCCTCAGCTTCACTCACCGGCTGGTGATGGAGCTAGTAAAGGATTGCCTGACCAAACACCGACAACGTCGTCTAACGTCAGACTATCTGACGGATTTACTTCAGAACATCAGGACATTACTACACCAGGTAAGTGGCGGACACTCTGCACAGAACATCTCAATATTAATAGATAATAATGGAGGGATAGAAGCTTTTTCTTCTAATATATCGTATTTTGCAGACCATAAGACGCACCAAAAATTTTTGGGAGGTAAATAGGAAAAACATTTATTATAATAAAATGGGGGTCTGTCTTATAGTCCTGTCTTATAGTCCGAATTTTCGGTTTCTTACTGAGGGGGGTGGTGGCAGTGGAGCGAGGTCACAGGAGGCAGAGTCGCTGCTGCAGGAAGTCGGCAGTAGGAGTGGGGCGCTGCTGTGGACCCCAAGCTGGGAGGAGCGGGGTGTCCAGAAGGTGCGAGGCTGCGGGCCCTGGGCTTCAAGGAAATGTTAGCGGTAATTCAGGAGGGGAGGCCCTGCTCTGCTTATTGATTTCTCTGCAGTGGGCTTCAAGAAGTAGGCTGCTGGAGATGGCCAATACACAAATTGAGATCTCAGCTCGTCATTGAGCCGAGATCTAAATCTGCACATGCACTGCCTCCAGCGGCCATTTGCCTGAAGCCCACCGCCAGAAAATCAATGGGCAGAGCGGGGACTCCCCTCCTAAATCACCGCTAACATTTCCTTGAAGCCCAGGGCCCGCAGCCTCGCACGTCCTGGACACCCCGCTGGCCCGCAGGAGCGCCCCATTTCTACTGCCGGCTTCCTGCAGCAGTGACCCCACCTCCTGTGACCTCACTCCACCACAGCCACCCCCCTGGTAAGCTACATTCAGACAATTATTATTATTAATAATCTGTCTGATATGCTGGGGTGGAGAGCTCCAGAGTAGGGGGGATGCACGGGAGAAATCTTGTATGCGATTGTGGGAAGAGGAGATAAGAGGGGAGTAGAGAAGAAGATCTTGTGAGGATCGGAGGTTGCGTGCAGGTAAGTACCGGGAGACTAGGTCACAGATATATGGAGGAGACAGGTTGTGGGTGGCTTTGCATGCCAAGGTTAGGGTCTTGAACTGGAGTCTCTGGGTAATGTGGAGCCAGTGAAGGGATTGGCGGAGCGAGGGGAAAAGCCAGGGAATAGCGGGGGGACAGGTGGATTAGTCAGACAGCAGAGTTTAGGATAGATTGGAGGGGTGCGAGAGTGTTAGAAGGGAGGTCAAAAATTTTGGAAAAAAAAGCATCTTATAGTCCATAAAATACGGTAAAACACAACGAGTCCCCAAATACAGTATGTAGTCATTGTATCTGCAGACAGAGAACCGATGTCACATACAATTTCCGCCTCCATTCTGACCGCTCTCATCTGAAAATTCTCTTTTCCATTTTTCCTTCTTTATAGGCTGAAGAAAGATCTCAGACTGAAGATTTGGCTGTCTTTAAAGAACTGGCCGAAAAAGTCCTGTCTATACTAGAACGCTCATTGGAACGCCCGGTAAGGATCAATATTAATAGACGTATCTTAATCCACCGTATCTGAGGAGACTTTCTGAGAAAAGGTCTGAAGATGGCGCGGGATTTGTATCGTTACAATTGGTGCATCTGTAAATGTTGGTTTAGTCCTTCATGATTTATGTATTTGGTGATTTAGTAAAATCTTCCACATATTAATTATATATATTATATCTATCAGGAAACAACAGGAGGCGACGCCAAATATGGGCAAAATGTGAGCCCGAAAATCCCTGACCCTAATAGGAGTCAGCCGGAGCTGAACAGCGATCTGATTACAGGTGAGCGATCACCCGACCTTCTACAAGGAAATGTCCAGATATTACAGAGGACGGAGGATAATGTTAGATTTACTCTCTACTCTGTGTAATGGGAACCTGGCAGCACATTGTTACATATAGAAGTAGTGGTGTGACGGTATAGGCCATTGTCCCCTAATAATAATTGTTTGTAGAAATCCAATGTGCCAGTCAGGAGAAATGTAAAGTAGACACCATATACAAATCAGAATGGAAGTGCGCTGGGGGCGTGAAAGAAGAAATCCAAGTGCAGTGACACGCCCCCAGTGCACTTCCAGGCTAATTTGCAAATCTCTCCTATGTTTCAGCTCTCTTACCATCACTCGTATGTGCAGCGTGGGTGGGGGCTTCCTCATTCATGTGATGGAGGGTCCATTCTGCAGTGCTATAGCAAGTAACATGAAATAAATTAAATTTAAATTGCATTACTGCTCTAGAAAATGGGAAAAAACTAAGATACTGAGCACATAATTTGGCCAATTCATGAATGCCCAGCAGCCAATGACAAGGTGATCTTTTTGTTGGAATCCTCTCCTAATGTGAATCCTCTCCTAGGCTGAAGCCTACATTTATATGGGTAGGTAGGATCCTGTTGTAATTAAAACCACCCCGGGCTGATGTGTGGAGATAGGTTCCCAGCAAAAAAGGTCGCCTTGCCGTGACTGCTAGGCATGCACCCAGCAAAAGAAGGTCGTCTTGCCGTGACTGCTGGGCATGCACCCAGCAAAAAAAAGGGTCACCTTGCCGTGGCTACTTGGCATGCACCCAGAAAAAGAAGGTCGCCTTGCCGTGGCTGCTGGCCATGCATGAATTGGCCAAATTATGTGCTAAGTATCTTCCTTTTATCCTATTTTCTACAGCAGTAATGCAATTCAAATTTAATTTATTTCATGTTTACATGCTATAGCGTTACAGAGTGCAACTTTGTTAGTTATATATTTGGATGGCTACTCTTAGTATGCACCTGTTCACACCCATTTTCTTTTCGGAAGTGATGGTCAGTCTTTTGTTATTTATGAAGGGGTTCCTCCATCATTTACATTACATTTATCTATGGATTCCCCGTATATTCTCATATTTAGAATCCCCATATAACGAGTATTAATCCCATTTACAGACATATTGTCATTTCTCCGTTATATTGCTGTATTATCTATGTAGGAATAATATCCTCTAATACATTTCATTTCTTCATCATTATTTTAGAAACAACTGAGCTGTCGAATCCTAACAATGGAATTAGTGAGATCCCGGAGATCCAAGAATCCGTAAGTATCATAGAGGGGGATGCGTGTGTGTCATCAGATCATGGGGTGTGAATGACTCGTCCAGTATTATCCCCCATACAACCATGGGACGTCTCTATTCTAAGTGTAGATGACCCTATGGTGTTAATTACATTTGAATTACAGGGAATCTGTCACCAGGTTTATGCTATTTGGTCTGAGAGAAGCATGATGCAGGGACAGAGACCCTGATTCCATGTGTTGATTACTTTACTCGGTGGAGTAGTTGTGATAAAATCACTATTTTTTTCTGCTGCAGAGCTCTGAATGCTGAGTCTTGTATAACCCCGCCCACACCATTGATTGGCAGCTTTCTGTGTACACTGTGCATAGGCAGAAAGCTGCTAATCAGTGGTGGAGGCAGGGGTACAGAGCAATAGGACTACCTGGCTAGACAGATAGTCTTCTAGTGATAATCTACTGATTTTATTGAAACAGCCACACACAGCCTAGTAAGTAACACATCACTGGAATCAGGGTCTCTGCCCCTACATCATGGTGCTTTCAGAATACATAGCAAACACCTGGTGACAGATTACCTGTAAGTCCTCCTCTGTGTGATCTCCCACATTATCCAGAATGTTATAGTAATGTATGATGACCGTTGCAGGGCGGCTCCAGGATTTCGTGGGCCCTGGGCGAAAGAGTCTCAGTGGCCCCTTTAACACATACCACGATTCATGATGCACAGATACCGCAGATAAATATATATATATATATATATATATATATAGTACAAGGCCGAAGATTTCACTTCTTACATTACATGAGCGATATCTATTGTAAATTCCACAATAACTCAGAAAGCGGCGAATCCTCACAGCTCACAGTGCAGACCGGACAGTAATGTCCTCCACACAGTATAATGGCACCACATAGTCCTCTATACCGTATTATGAGCTCCATATATTGCTCCATATAGAATAATGGACCCCATAAAATGCTCCACGCAGGCTGTGCCCCCATATAATGCCCCATGCAGGCTGTGACCCCACACATAATGCCCCATGCAGGCTGGCCCCCCACATAATGCCCCATGCAGGCTTTGACCCCCCACATAATGCTCCATGCAGGCTGTGACCCCCACATAATGCCCCATGCAGGCTTTGACCCCCACATAATGCCCCATGCAGGCTGTGCCCCCCCCACATAATGCCCCATGCAGGATGTCCCCCTCCCACATAATGGCCCATGCAGGATGTCACCCCCCATATAATTCCCCATGCAGAATGTCCCTCCCACATAATGTCCCATGCAGGCTGTGCCCACCACATAATGCCCCATGTAGGCTGTGCCCCCCCACATAATGGCCCATGCAGGATGTCACCCCCCATATAATTCCCCATGCAGGATGTCCCCTCCACATAATGCCCCATGCAGAATGTCCCACCCCACATAATGCCCCATGCAGGATGTCCCCCACACATAATGCCCCATGCAGTATATCCCCCCCACATAATGCCCCATGCAGGATGTCACCCCCCATATAATGCCCATGAAGAATATCACCCCCCCCATATAATGCCCCATGCAGGATGTCCCCCCCCATATAATTCCCCATGCAGGATGTCCCCTCCACATAATGCCCCATGCAGGATGTCCCACCCCACATAATGCCCCATGCAGGATGTCCCCCACACATAATGCCCCATGCAGGATGTCACCCCCCATATAATTCCCCATGCAGGATGTCCCCTCCACATAATGCCCCATGCAGGATGTCCCACCCCACATAATGCCCCATGCAGGATGTCCCCCACACATAATGCCCCATGCAGTATATCCCCCCCACATAATGCCCCATGCAGGATGTCACCCCCCATATAATTCCCCATGCAGGATGTCCCCCCCACATAATGCTCCATGCAGGATGTCCCACCCCACATAATGGCCCATACAGGATGTCACCCCCCATATAATGCCCATGAAGAATATCACCCCCCCCATATAATGCCCCATGCAGGATGTCCCCCCAACACATACTGCCCCATGTAGGATGTCACCTCTCACCCCATATATTGCCCCATGCAGGATGTCACCTCTCACCCCATATAATGCCCCATGCAGGATGTCACTTCTCCCCCCATATAATACCCCATGCAGAATGTCACTCCCCCCATATAATGCCCCATGCAGGATGTCACCCCCCATATAATGCCCCATGCAGAATGTCACCTCTCACCCCATATAAAGCCCTATGCTGGATGTCACTTCCCCCCCCCATATAATGACCCATGCAGGATGTCACTTCTCCCCCTCATATAATACCCCATGCAGGATGTCACCCCCCTATATAATGCCCCATGCAGGATGTCCCCCCCATATAATGCCTCATGTAGGATGTCACCTCTCACCCCATATAATGCCCCATGCAGGATGTCACTCCCCCCATATAATGCCCCATGCAGGATGTCACTTCCCCCCCCCATATAATACCCCACGCAGGATGTCCCTACCTCCCCCCCATACAATGCCCCATGCAGGATGTCACTTCTCCCCCCATATAATGCCCCATACCTCCATACATAAAAAAAAAAAATCAAATGCTCACCTCACTGCTCACCAGCTGTGGAGAGGTAAGTATTGTGCCGGCCGTGGTCCTGAGCAAGCATTGGGGGGGGGAGCAAGGCCCACTAGCTGGCGCTGGCACCACTCTCCTCTGCTCACCGGTCCCATACCGCGCCAGGGTGCCCGACAGCAAGTGGGCCCCTCGCCTACTCAGGGCCCCGGCACTTGCCTGGGTGTGCTGGGTGCTAGCGCCAGGTCTGCCCAGCGTCCGGTTTGTATCCTCCCAACATCATATCAGTGTAAATCATCTGGGACATAATATGGGGGGAGAAGTTTTTGCATCTGTAACTTTTTTCCTGCATCTTCAATAAATCAGTATTATTTCTTATTCTTTTATAGAGCGTGATCGATTCATTGGTTCCGGCGAGAAAGCCGCATATGAGCGACTATGAAACTTCCAAACTCATCAGCAGTGGAAATTTTGGGTGAGATTTCTGTTGCCATAATCCACATTTCTCAGGGTTCCCTATGACAATGCTTCTGCCCCTGCACTCTGCCATTCAGTGTTATCATAGGGAAATTATGTGATCTGTAGCAAATCAAACTGTAAGGAAAGCGATTTAAATAATATAATTACATATAATATAATATATAATATTATTACATTCGCCTGTGCTAGACCCTCATCTGTTCTTATGCTGCCTCCTCCACCTGAGCTTTTCTGCTCTCCACTCTGATCTTTGTTTTGATGGGGGGGGCTCCATTATGAAGCTGATCAGAGAAGTTGGCTACACATGGTCACATGAAGGGTGACACCATATTGACGTCAATGACATCTACACCCTCCACCATGACCATGTGGGCCCAATCACTGGCCTCAGCAGCAGAAGAGAGCCCTGGAGCACATTCATTTTGGACCAATTTTATTTGCACTAAATTGTATTTGGTCAGTTATAGCGAATCTGCCCAAAGAGAATTTCGATAGATTCTCGTATCTATAATGTGACCTGGGTGATGGCTCCGGCAGAAGTGGCATTGTGGAGACCTCCAATAGGTGATCTATGTAGTGCTATTTTATGTATTTCTAGATGTGGATTTATAGTGGCGGCCAGACTTTTAGTATTATACATATGCAAATTGTCTCTTCAGAGAGGAAGCAAACTAGAACTCCACCTATAGGAAGTAGCAATCCTAAAAGTCAATATCGACCCTTTAACAAGCCTTGTCACATGACTTAGGATAATAGCCAAAACCAAAATCTCAATTTGCAGGAACTGCGTTCTGGGGTACTGCCCCTCTTCAGTGCAAAGTGTGAGATATGGTTTGACTGGGTGAGAGGTGTCTGACCGGTATCCAAGGGGTTGACGTTTCTCCTTGCGGACATGAGGAGACTTTTAAGCCACAATGCTCCTCTGGGAAATAGGATTGCTACTTCCTATAGGTGGCACTAGGGTGCTAGTTCTCTTCCTCTCTGAAAAGAGACAATTTGCATATTTCCCAGAAGAGCATTGCAGCTTAAAAGTCTCCTCACCTTGACATGCTTAACATGGCTTTTTCCGCAAGGAGAAACGTTACCGCTTGGATCCCGGTCAGATGCCTCTCACCCAGCCAAACCATATCTCACACTTTGCACTGATGAGTGCTTGTACCCCAAAACATAGTGTCCGAAAATTGAGTTTTTGGTTATGGCTATTATTCCATGTCATATGATAAGGCTCGTTAAAGGGTCGATATTGACTTTTAGGATTACTACTTCCTATAAGGGGCACTAGTGTTCTAGTTCTCTTCCTCTCTGAAGAGACAATTTGCATATTTCCCAGAGGATCATTGAGGCTTAAAAGTCTCCTCACCTTGACAAGCTTAACATTTCACTCTCCGCAAGGAGAAATGTTACCCCTTGGATACCAGTATTAAACATATAATGATTTCTATAGATGGATTATTAATAAGGATTTATTATAACCGATGGATTCTCCTTCTCTCCAGGGCCGTCTACTTAGTGCATCATAAAGACTCACACCAGACCTTTGCTATGAAGAAAATGGCTAAGCGGAACCTAAATACTGCACAGAGATTGGAATGGGCCTTTCTGGAGAGGGACATCTTAACATTTGCTGATTGTCCCTTTGTGGTCTCCATGCTCTGCTCCTTTCCAACTAGATCTCACCTGTGTATGGTCATGGAGTATGTAGGAGGTAAGACACATCTATTGTATTATATTCAGCCCATGTCTGCTTTCATCTTATCACTGCTCATATCATTAGGACATTGTTGGTTACATCCCCACAGAGCATTTACTATAGGTTATCTATTACCAAGATGCTCGTAAATTCATTGATCTTGGTGCAGGGGCGCTATGGGGCTCATCAGTCGGAGGGGGTCTGTCGACGCTCGGCAGTGGGCAGCATCCCTCCACCTGTCAACACAATTTCAGCGGTATTTGCTTCTTCAAGGAGGTGGGGTAGGTGGGGGCAAAAATACTGAGTAGGTGGCTAGTAGGGGCCAAAATACTGAAAGGGGGCCGTATGACTAGATATGGGGGGACTGTGAATGATGAGTGGAGGTCATCATATTAAGTGGAGTGCTGTGGGGGTCCTCACTCTATATGGAGGCCCCCATTCTGTGTGGGGACATCATACTGAGTGGGGAGTTATGCGGACCATTATATTGTGTGAGGGACTGTGGGAACCATTATCCTGAGTGGGAGGGTTGCTGTGGGTGCCATCACACCGAGTAGGGGGTTGTGGCTGGCCTCCTTCTAAGTGGTGGCCTCCTTAGGAGGATTCACTGTGGGGATACCATACTCATTGAGTGTGGGTGTGGGCATTTTTGGGAGCATCATACTCTAAAATGGCCATAAAAGTTGTATTGCTGGTGAGAACACCAAGCTGCTTCAACAGGGATATAAATATATTTCTTTTTTATTTTTTAGGGTTGGGGGCAATTACAACTTTTGATATGGGGTCTTGTGATTTCTATGTACGCCACTATCTGTGTGATCTCCCCAGGATGTTTCCGCTCACTGCTCATTATACATCATGGTTATCTGCTCGTGGTATATCATGGTCATCTGCTGTATAAACCCCTCACCGGTCATCTTTCCTTTCTTCTATAGGTGGAGACTGTGGGACCCTTCTAAGCACCAGGGGTCCTTTCTCTGTCCCCATGGCCCGCTTGTACTTTGCAGAGGCGGTACTTGCCGTGGAATACCTGCATAGTTACGGTGTGGTGCACAGAGACCTGAAGCCGGAAAAGTAAGTGCCCCCGAAGTATAATAAAGTGGGGAAAGTTGTCATTTATTATCATTCAGTCTGTGAGGCTAAAACCATCTTCTCTTTTGCAGCCTCCTGATTACATCTACTGGACATATTAAAGTTACCGATTTTGGGATTTCAAAACTTGGTCTAATGATACCGAAAACCAACACCTACAAGGAATTAGCAGTGGACATCTCCAGAGAGTTCCAGGACCGTGAGGTCAGCATCACCTACAAGAACTTAGCTTGTTATTTGCAAATCTCATCACACTATTGTCTCTTCTCTACGTTCTTCCTTTCTAGAGAACTTTTCCACTAATATTTTATCTTCTGCATTGTGTTTTAACGATGATATCTTGTCATAATAATTGTTTCATCGATTCTCATCTCTATGTTCTGTTGGTTTCCAGTTCTGTGGCACCCCATGTTACATAGCCCCAGAGATCATCCTGAAAGAAGGCTATGGAAGACCTGTTGACTGGTGGTCATTGGGGATCATCCTGTATAAATTCCTGCTGGGATGTGTACCATTTGATGCTGATTCCCTCACTGAGCTTTATAAAAGGGTTGTCATTGGTGAGTAGAATAATCCGATCATTGCGTTGATTGGTTACATTTGTTTAGTTATTTCCTTTGCTCTAAGTTACAGTCCAGTAAAGAGGTTTTATTTTCTGTAATTTTCTATGTAACAGGAGAACTAATTTGGAATTGTGATCGCGCTCCACCCCTGGATGCTCAGAATCTCATCACTGAGCTGCTCAGAAGAAATCCTGTGCGTAGACTTGGGACAGGTAACAGATATACTAGTATTAATATTCCCTTATTAGACCAAGGACATATCGCTCATGTCCATGAAGATCAGCATTTCTCTATCAGCTCATCTACTGTATTTCTAGTTCTCCACACTAAGACTTCCAGTTTATTTCCTTCATGTCGGCTCAGTTTTGTCATTAGTTCAGATTACGATAAACTGTTCAGATATGGAGCCATCCCTGACTATGTCCGCATCACTTTTGTTTTTCTTTTTCTAGGAGGAGCATTTGAGATCAAGGTTCATCCATTCCTGAGTGACTTGGACTTTGACAACATTCTGAGCCAGGAGCTGGAGTATGTTCCTCAGCTTGTTTCAGACGCAGACACCAGCTTATTTATCAGTAAGTAGAAGGAGACGTCATCTAGACTAAGCGACTGTTTGTCTCATCTTCCCTAATATGTGATCATCTGTTCCCATTAATATTAGTGATAAATAGTGACTGTGTTATACTGACAACCTCTAATAATACTTCATTACCTATTTCTTGTAGATCATTCTGATATAAACAAACATCTGGTCTCAAAGGATGAGGAAGGCACAAGTGAGAACAATGAGAGCCTTGACTTCCAAAATTTTACGTCATCTTCTGAAAAGCTTTGTAAAGTAAGTATGTGATTAATAAATCCAAAATATGTAAAAAAAAGAAAAAAAACTCTAAAAGTACATAAAAAAATATTTTATATCTTATTTTTATCCGTATTTAGCTCTGTACCATCGCTACCAGGATGGTGAACAATGAGGATCCCAATGCCCCTCCAGAGTATACACAAGAAACAAACACAAACATCTCAGAAATGTGAGTAGATTAGAAAGGGTCATTACTTCATTACTGGGAGTTCCAGGCTGATCTATGTACACAACACCAAATATAGGACATAAATAACAGAATATCAAATGCAGCATTCACCGTTTCATGGTTAACGGTCATTGTACTTTTGGCTTCAGAAAATGCAGAAGATAACAGCCCATAATTGTGGCATGTCATGCATTTTTAGCACTGCCTACTCTGTAGGAGAGCTGTAGTATTACTTGCCAGACATTCTTGGTAGTTGTGTTCTGATCCATGGAAGGTAGTTTGGAGCAGAAAACCTTCCCCACTATGACAGTCATATGTCCTATTAGGCCTTATAGTCAGTGTTCTTATAGTGAGACAACCCATTTTATACTGTGTTTACTTACGATTTACATGTTTTTCTTCTTCAAACAGGCAGAAAGAATCTGTTCCTGTATGTAATACAGACTATGCTGTTACCATCTTGCCACCCTCGTCTCCATTGCTAGGTATGTACATGTCTACAGCACCAACAATGTGAATGTTGACTTCAAGGCTCAAATATTTCCACATGGTTTTTCTGGTCTACTATGTTATCCATGTTTCATGGATCTCAGCTATGTTGACCATGGGTTCGTACTGTATCCCTATTTCCCTAATTTTGTACAGGAGTTTTTTTTCATGTATTCTGTTTATTACGTTGCATCATCTTTTAACCTAGTGAGATATAGCGACTGTGTTATACTGACACCCTCTAACAATCCTTCATTACCTATGTCTTGTAGATCACTCTGATGAAAACAACCATCTGATCTCAGAGGATAAGGAGGGCACAAGTGAGGACGATGAGAACTTTATCTTCCGAATATTTGCATCATCATCTTCTGAGAGGCTTTCTAAAGTAAGTATGTGATCGATAAATCCAAAATATGTACAAAAAAGGATCTATAAAATTAAAAAGTATATATATTTAATAACTTATTGTTATCCACATTTAGCACTCTACCACCACTAACGGGATGGTGAACAACGAGGATCCCAAGGCCCCTCCAGAGTGTACACCAGAATCCAACACAAACATCTCAGAAATGTGAGTAGATTATGGGGTCATTACTGGGAGCTCCAGGCTGATATATGTGCACAACATCAAATATAGGACATAAATACCATAATATCAAATGCAGCATCCACCGCCCCATGGTTATGGGTCATTGTGCTTTCAGCTTTCGGAATTGTTGGATATAACAGCCCATAATTGTGGCCGGTCATGCACTTTTAGTGCTGCCCTCACTGTAGGAGAGATGTAGTATGAAATGCCGGCCATTCTTGGTAGTTGTTTTCCTCTCAGCTATCTATAAAAGGTAGTCTTGAGCAGAAGACCTTCCCCACTATGACAGTCATATGTCCTACTAGTCCTTATAGTCGGTGTTCTTCTAGTGAGACAACCCCTTTTATATGGAGTTTACTTGAGATTTACATGTTTTTCTTCTTCAAACAGGCAGAAAGTATCTGTTCCTGTATGTAATACAGACGATGCTGTTACCATCTTGCCACCCTCGTCCCCATTGCCAGGTATGTACATGTCTACAGCACCAGCAATGTGAATGTTGACTTCAAGGCTCAAATATTCCCACATGGTTTTTATACAATACTATAGGTCTCTTATGTTATCCATATTATGACAAAGCAGATCCTATAAGAAGATATTGTTATTGATTTTTTTTTTAAATTTTTCATCAGAATTTCCATCTCATGAAGAAAGAAAATCGGCAATAAATCTGAGTATGGAGCAACAAAACTCAGAAAATGGAAAAAATGGGAAAAAGAGACGAGGTAAGTGTGAGAATCAACTCCATGTTGTGTGATGTCAGTGAGAATAATTCATGTGGAGTAGATGTCATCTTTCAGTGATGGGATTGTCACATGTATGATTGCTGACAATGACCCCTGACCTCTGTATGATAATATTCCTCTGCCGTCCGGCCACAGTGACTGCACAGCATTATCATGTAATATGGAGTCCCATCACTTACATTATATTTATTTCTCTTGTCATAGGTTCCATCTTCCGCCGGATCTTATCATCCTGCCGGCGTGGATTATCCAGGGCTGCTCGCGCATTTGCATGCTGTCACTGTTGCCCTAAAACCATCTAAAAGACGGGACACCTAAGCATCTAGCGCCCTGAAGTCCAGCAGATCCATCATCACTGCTGGAGCTGTATAGAAGGACCTTCACCATCTACCTGTGGCCTTCTGACTGGTCAACCTGGACAAGTTTCAGTAACGCCTCTGTCATCGGGCTCCGCGGTATTCATACTGCTCGTCTGACTTGTCATTTACTGATCACCTGGTATCTGACCTCGGCTATCTTCCTGACTTTGATTTAGTCTTTTGATAATGTTCACGATTTTATTCATCCCATTATTAATTAAAAAAAAGTAAAATCTGTTACTGTTGCTCTGATTCCTTTTTGTCTTGAATTCACAAATACTTGTAACTCACTAATTGCTCTTCTTCTCACTAAATGTATTTCTCATTATCCTTAATGCAGCAGTCAGTCTCATATTTCTGTCCAGCAGTTACACTGGTGCCTCCACCCTGTACCAGTCATTACACTCATCCACAAACCTCTGCACCCTTCTGCACAGTCCTGCATCTCTACCATATCTACACTCCAATGAGCTAAGATTAACATCCTCCATAATCAGGACCTCCCACTCTCATGTCCAAGACATTTTCTCTGCTGCACCAGCTCTCAGGAGTGCACTACTGCAGGCAATCATGTTCATTCCCACTATCAGAGATTTTAAGTGTGCAGTAGAAACAGATTATTTGTGGCAGGACTATCAAATCACCTCACTATTCTAAGTTTTTCCTACAGCACTCAGTAGCACTTAATATTTGTACATATACAGATAATGGTTGGTGACTGGTTCATGCAGCCTTAATTCCACAAAGATAGAAATAAAAGGTCAACATGTTTCATACATCCAAACCATCCTTAATCATGGCAGAAAAACATAATTTTAAGTTCCCACTATGAATATTTGGTGAGATATCACAGCTGTGTATTTTCACAGCACAAAGAACGCATCTTACAGATCAGCAAATCACAGTGTGCTGACGCTTAATGTTGTAGTTTTGAACAACACCATTCATTTTATCATATAATGTGTTGAAAAATGAGAAAAAATGCCAGGTTTGGGCTCCTTCATTTTACAGTGTGTATTGTGTTGTAAAAACAAACTGGCAAAATGATTCAGAGTCAGTAGTACGATTACTGTGATACCAAACTTATAAGGTTTATATATATATACAGTGTTTAGCATAAATCAGTACACCCAAATAGATTTGTCAGCAAACCTGTAGTTTCCTTTCAGAATCATCATTTTATATGGGATACCATACTACAAAATACTCTCGCAAATTTGAGCCATTGAATGCAAACAAGATTTGGTATTTTGCAGACCCCAAAAAAGTAATTTTCTTAACAAACTCATTCAAGATCATGTTTCAAAAATGAGAACATCCCAGTAACAGTCTTAAGAGAAAAGCTAAGTTTAGACAACAAAATTCTAATTAACAAGAACTGAACCACAAGTAAGTGTAATTATTCATTAAACAGATGTCCAGCAGACAGGTGTCTGTAAAAGGAAGTTACTTAATAAAGAAAACTCCTTCCCATTTCATGCTATCAGCAATGGCACCACATAGAAGGGAAATGTCACAAAACCTGAGAAAGAAAATAATTTCTTTGCAATAAATGTGAAGTCTACAAGAAGATCAGCAAAACTTTACTTATCAGTCAGAATACTGTAGCAAAAGTGATGCAAAACTATAACAAAGATGGAACTGCAACCATCTTACAGAGACGTCCAGGCCGACTATGGAAGTTAACACCTAAACAAAAGCGTCCTCTGATGAGAAGGGTAAGTGGTACCACATAGAAGAGAAATGTCACAAGACATTTCTGAGAAAGAAAATAATTTCTTTACAAAAAATGTGAAGTCTACAAGAAGATCAGCAAAGCTTTTCTTATCAGTCAGATGGAAGCTAACATCTAAACAAAAGCATCTTCTGATGAGAAGAAAATCGACAGGCAAATTCATTGCTATTAGCTGAAGAAGTAGAAAGCCAAACTAGGGTGAGTGTTTTCCATAACACGACACGGTGTACACTGCAAATGAATGGCATTCATGAGTGTCCTCCACAAAGGAAGCCTCTCTCCCTTAAAGCCCATGAACAATAAAAGTCCGTCTACAATTTGCCAGGGTCCATGCTTAAAACTATGAGGACTACCGGGACTGTATACTGTGTATGTGCATCTTATGTGTATGTCTGTATTTTATGTTTGTGTGCACTATGTATATGCATACGTTAAAATGTGTATAGAGTATTAGCATGTGCAAATTTTATATGTGTGCCTAATATAAATATACATGGAAATGTATATGTAGGTGGTGCCTGATGGAGGGTGGGGGGCCCAGATCAGAAGTCCTGATTAAGGGCCCTTCACTGTCATTGTCTGCCCCTTATATAAACAGTAAAATCTCCTTTAATAACTGGACTTCCATTGGGGTGGACTTCTCATAGATGGCCAGTAGGCATACTATATTATGAATCTGGGCATCTCTCACAGAAAATCTGATCTGGATATGAGGGTGGTCTTCTATAAGCGGTGATGTTTTGGAGAGATTTAGGGAAAAGTCCCAATGCTTATCCATCGATCTGGTAATTTGAGTAAAATATTTGTGTTGATAACTGATCACAAAGTCACAAAATATGTAAGATTTGGCATAACCTGGTTCATTTTTCAAAAAGTTATGCTCAATTTTTTTAGCACCAAGTTTTGTTGCTTTTTTGTAGACTTACACTAACTTAGTATATTGTGTGAGAATTAAATGAATTATGAATTAGTTGGCGCATTTTACCACACTCTGGGGGTCCCTGACAGTCCTTCTTTACCGGCCCTGTAGTGATGCCAATGTAAACTTCCAAGTGACCGCGCAGTCAATCACTGTCACGAATGCAGGACAACCTATGATTAGCTAATTTTTGGGAAATCCTTATAACAAAAGGGGATTGAAAATATTTACAATTATTTTAAAAGCATTAAAAAAAAAACAGACCCAATACTTATAATTAGTTTGTTGAAAGTAGTCTAATTAAAGGGAGCTGAAAGGATTAGAGATTATGAACCCGATTCACCAGTGTTTTTGCCAGAAAACTGGCATAAAGCTCTTGAAAAGTTGCAAAGTTTTGTGACTTTTCCCATTTTCACATAATTTTAACTTCTTTAACCCCTTAAGCCCCGCGGGTGGTTTGCACGTTAATGACCGGGCCAATTTTTACAATTCTGACCACTGTCACTTTATGAGGTAATTACTCTGGAACGCTTCAACGGATCCCCCTGATTCTGAGATTGTTTTTTCGTGACATATTGTACTTCATGATTGTGGAAAAATTTCTTCGATATCACTTGCGTTTATTTGTGAAAAAAACGGAAATTTGGCGAAAATTTTGAAAATTTTGCAATTTTCAAAATTTGAATTTTTAAGCCCTGAAATCAGAGCGATATGTCACACAAAAGAGTTAATAAATAACATTTCCCACATGTCTACTTTACATGGTATCCGCTAACAATTTGAGCCGATTTTCCATTCAATTTGTTAGCGGATACCATGTTGCATTTAGAGAGTCCCTGCGTGCCCAAACATTGGAGCTCCCCCACAAGTGACCCCATTTTGGAAACTAGACCCCCCAAGGCACCTATCTAGATTCATAGTGAGCACTTGGAACCCCAGGTGCTTCACAAATTGATTCATAAAAATGAAAAAGTGTTTTTTTTTTCACTTTTTCATTTTTACGAATCAATTTGTGAAGCACCTGGGGATTCCAAGTGCTCACTATGCATCTAGATAGGTGCCTTCGGGGGTCTAGTTTCCAAAATGGGGTCACTTGTGGGGGAGCTCCAATGTTTGGGCACACAGGGGCTCTCCAAACGCAACATGGCGTCCGCTAACAATTTGAGCCGATTTTCCATTCAATTTGTTAGCGGACACCATGTCGCGTTTGGAGAGCCCGTGATGTGCCTAAACAGTGGAGCTCCCCCACAAGTGTCCCCATTTTGGAAACTATACCCCTCAAGGATTTTATTAAGGTGTATAGTGAACATTTTGAACCCAGAGGTACGGCACAGAATTTGTTTACATTAGGTCATCATATTGAATAAGTTGTCATTATTCTTGAGCGCAAGTGCTCGCTACTTGAGTTTGCATCGGGTACTCAGGTATGCACCATGTACAGCGTGTGCTCGAGTGACATGCTCGAGTCCCTGCTCCGCATGTTTCACGGTTATTAGACACCCCAAAAAAAACATGTGGGGATCGCTCGTGCATGGCAGGCAATCCCCGTAAAGTTTTTTGGCCGCGAAGCATATGGGGCAGAGACTCGAGCATGTCACTCAAATACCCACGATACTCAATGCATACTAGAGCACCCGATGCAAACTCAAGTAGCGAGCACTTGCTCTCAACACTAGTCGCCATATCGTCATCTTTTTTTCTTACTTTTGAAAAAAATCCCAACCCCAGCCCTAACCCTAGCACAACCCTAGCCCCAGCACAACCCTAGCCCCAGCACAACCCTAGCCCCAGCACAACCCTAGCCCCAAACCCAGCCCTAACCCTAGCCCAATCCTAACCCAAGAGTTTATTTTTGACGCCGTTCCTTGTGCGGTATAAGTGATTAGACGACTTTATTCTTCGGGTCGGTGTGATTACAGCAATGCCAGAATCATATGGGGTTTTTATGACTGACAGCTGTCACACACTAAAAGACGCATTTTTTTTTAAATCTAGTTTTTGCATCGCCATATTTTGAGAGCTATAATTTTTCCAGATTTTGGCAGACAGTCATGTGACGGCTCGTTTTTTGCGGGATGACTTGACGTTGTTATTGGTGCCATTTTCAGGCACGTGACATTTTTTGATCGCTTTCTATTCCGATTTTTGGGAGGCAGAATAAACAAAAACCAACAATTCAGGAATTGTTTTTTTTTTTTTTTTTTATTCTGTTCCGCGTGTGGTAAAATTGATGAGGTAGCTTTATTCTTCGGGTCAGTACGTTTACAGCGGTACCACATTTGTATCATTTTTCTATGTTTTCGCGCTTATACACAATAAAAGCTATTTTATAGAAAAAAATATTTTTTAGTATCGCTTTATTCTGAGAGCTATAACTTTTATTTTTCGGCTGATGGAGCTGTATGGCGGCTTGTTTTTTGCGGGACGAGATGACGTTTTCAGCGGTATCATTTTTATTTATATGCGTCTTTTTGATCGCGTGTTATTCCACTTTTTGTTTGGCGGTATGGTGATAAAGCATTGCTTTTTGCTTCGTTTTTTTTTTTTTTTTTTTTACCGTGTTCACTGAAGGGGTTAACTAGTGGGACAGTTTTATAGGTCAGGTTTTTCCGGACGCGGCGATACCAAATATTTTTTTTATAATAATATTTATTGATGGGTACATTATATTTTTATTTTTGGTGTATTATTTTTTTTATTTTTTTATAATATTTTTGCACATTTTTTTTTTTTTTTTCCACTTTCACACAGTTTATACACTTTATTACTTTGTCCCACTCTGGGACTTTCACTTTTTTTTTTTCTGATCGCCTGCATGGCACAGGAATGGAGCACCATCCCTATGCCATGAAGGCTGTCAGAAATGCACAGTGTGAAGATTGCTTGGAGATGCACTGCGCATGTCCAAGCAATCTTCCTGCTCTCTGGTGACCCGGATGTTGTCATGACGACATCGGGTCGTCATGGCAACACCCGGGAAGCCTTTGCAGACTGCGCTGGAAGCCGGAAGAGGAGGTGAGTATCGCCGATCACCTCCCCTTGCCCCCGCAATGCCGCGATCGACTTCGATCGCAGCATCGCGGGGGTTAATGTGCTGGGAGCGGTGCAGGACCGCTCCCTGCACATAGTACCGGGTGTCAGCTGTGACAATCAGCTGACACCCGGCGGCGATCGCGCCCGCACAGCCTATGTGCGCGCGCGATCGCGATGACGTACTAATACGAGTCTGGCTCTTAAGTCCCAGGGCACAGACGCGTATTAGTACGTCAGATGTTATTAAGGGGTAAAGCCCAAGACGTACTGATACGTATCTGCGCCCTGGGACTTAAGAGCCTGATATGTATTAGTACATCTTTGCGATCGCGCCCGCACACAGGCTGTGCGGGCGTGATCGCCGCCGGGTGTCAACTGATTGTCACAGCTGACACCCGGTGCTATGTGCTGGGAGAGGTCCCGCACATTAACCCCCGCAATGCTGCGATCGAAGTCGTTCGCAGCATTGCGGGGGCAAGGGGAGGTGATCGGGATAGTCACCTCTCCTGCCGGTTTCCAGCAATGTGTGCCGCGGCTTCCCGGATGTTGCCATGATGACCCGATTCACTGAGGGGTGCAGTTTTAAAAATGGTGTCACTTTTGGGTATTTTCAGTCATAAAGACCCCTCAAAGTGACTTCAAATGTGATGCGGTCCCTAATAAAATGGTTTTGTAAATTTTGTTGGAAAAATGAGAAATCGCTGGTCAATTTTAACCCTTATAGCTCCCTAATAAAAATAAATTTGGGTTCCAAAATTGTGCTGATGTAAAGTAGACATATGGGAAATGTTATTTATTAACTTTTTTTGTGTGACATATCTCTCCGATTTAAGGGCATAAAAATTCAAATTTTGAAAATTGCAAAATTTTCAACATTTTCGCCAAATATCTGTTTTTTCACAAATAAACACAAGTGATATCGAAGAAATTCTACCACAATCATAAAGTACAATATGTCATGAAAAAATATTCTCAGAACCAGGGGGATCCGTTGAAGCGTTCCAGAGTAATTACCTCATAAAGTGACAGTGGTCAGAATTGTAAAAATTGGCCTTCTCATTAACGTGCAAACCACTTTGGGTTGTAAAGGGGTTAAGGACTCTACCTGCATATACAGTCATGGCGGAAAGTGCTGGCACCCTTGAAATTGTTTCAGAAAATTACACATGTTTTATTACACGCATGTTTATTTCCTTTGTGTTTATTGGAACAACACAAAAAAACTGAGAAAAAAAAGGCAAATTGGACATAATTTCACACAAAACTCCAAAAATGGGCCGGAATACATATATATATTTTTGATGGGACAACACTGAAGATGCGACACTTTGATACAATGTACAGTAGTCAGTGTACAGCTTGTTTAACTGTAAATTTGGTGTGCCTGCAAAATAACTCAACACACAGCCATTAATGTCTAAACCGCTGGCAACAAAAGTGAGTACACCCCTAAGTGTGTTCTCAGCTGATGTTATTTGTTGGTTTTTCTTTGCATCCCGAACAATTTTCTTGGCAGTTGTGGCTGAAATTTTTGTTGGTCTACCTGACTGTGGTTTGGTTTTTACAGAGCATCTGATTTTCCATTTGTTAATCACAGTTTGAACACTGCAGACTGGCATTATCAATTCCTGGGATATCTTTTTGTATCCCTTTCCTGTGTTATACTCTTTTTGCCTCCCTTTCCTGTGTTATACAGTTCAACTACCTTTTCCCGTAGATCCGTTGATAATTCTTTTGCTTTCCCCATCTCAAAATCCAGAAAAGTCAGTGGCTGGATCCCAGAAACTCACTCAGCTTTATGCACACACACTGATTACAAGCAAACAGGTCATAGGTGAGGATGTTACCTTTAGTAGCCATTCAAACCCATTTGTGTCAAATTCTGTGCATGTTATCAGGCCAAAATCACCAGGGTATGTGAACTTTTTGATCAGGATTATTTGGATGTTTTTGGTTGTCATTAGTGATGAGCGAGCACTAAAATGCTCGAGTACTCGTTGCTCGGGTCGAGCAAATTGAAATACTCGGGTGCTCAACCCGAGCAATGAGCCCAATATAAGTCTAGGGGAAACTTGAGCATTTTTCAGGTGGCTCCCCACGGCGGTCTGCAGAGGGCCTAAAAATTACCCAAATCGATGGGAACTGTGCTCAAATGACATGGGAACAACATGGGGAAGACCCCTGGAAGCATCTCTGACTCCCAGAACACTGCTGTCAACAACGTCGTCAGAGTATTACGCCACTTTTACGGCGTAAGGAACATCCTTTCCAGGGTGATGACTTGTATATAAGGCAAAATAAATAAACAAAAACAAAAATACTCCTACACACGTAGCATTTTTGACACGTTTTTGCACTTTTGCATTGCTTTCAACCAAGACAAATGCATTCACCAGGAAATGTCATTTTAACATTTTACAACCTTATCTGGCCATGTGGTGTGTGACACATCATCAGACACATGCATACAGTGCTGAAAAGACATGGGAGCAGCAAGGGGAAGACCTCTGGAAACATCTCTGACTCCCAGGTCACTGCCTAAATGTGTGCCCATCATAAGTGATCCTTGGCACATGCGAAGATGCCTCCCGCCATGCACCTGTCGTTGCAGACTTGAAACAATCACCGTCCAAGTCCTTGTCCCACTGCAGTGTTCAGTTGTCCCTACCCCATTCCTTGGAATGCAAGCACAAGAATGCCGGCAGCCACCCACCCACAGGCTGCAATACTATACTGCCAAATTTTTGACAGCTGCTTGCACTTGAAATGTGGCCTTTTAGGCTCGTGGAGGCGGAAGCTTTTCATAACCTCATGCCAGCGGCGGCCGGGTGTCCATACTCGGTCCCCAGCCGCCACTATATTTCCCGGTATCGCCTCCGCCTTCCACAATCACGGGTCCCATAACATTACCCGTGCCCGCCCCAGTGCACTTACTGGGAAGGACCGCCTAACCACAAACACGTGGACAGGTGAATGTGGCCAGGGACGGTACGGAGCCAGTCCACAACTTTTTTTGCTAAGAGTTGTATTTAGCTCGGTGAAAGGACTGGCATAGAGGGAAACCGTATCTACCCTGCGTGTCATTTCTCCCAGAAAATCCTGTAAATGAGCTTGTTGCAGAAGCAATGGCAGCCCATCCAACATCAACTTGCACTTGTCAATGGTGCTTTGACACACACACATCTTTCTTTGCGCATTTAATTTCTTGAATACAGAGCTGGAAAATGGCCTGATCCGTAATGCGTTTTGAGAAATAACATGCATAAGCATGGCCGATCCGCATTAAAAAAGCAGCCATAGAGTGTCCGGGAACCTTCCCCCACACTTTTCTTAGCCAGGGCTGCTTTTCGGCAGGGTTGGACGGGCCCACCAGAGAACCGGAGACTCCTCCGGCGGGCCCTGGCTTATCCTTCAGGAGAGTTCATAGTGCCGAGGTGAGGCCATGATGATGATAGAGGCCATCATCTGCTTAGTTTTCTTTTACTTGGAATGCAATTGCAAGTATACAGCCAGCCACCCACCCACCCACAGACCGCAACACTAAACTGACAGATTTCTGGGCAGCTCTTTGCACTTGAAATATGGCCTTTTAAGCTTGTGGAGATGGAAGCTTTTCACAACCTCATGCAGGCGGCGGCCGGGTGTCCATACTCGGTCCCCAGCCGCCAGTATTTTTCCCGGTATCGCCTTCGCCTTCCACAAGCACGGGTCCCACAACAGTACCCATGCCCTACCCAGTGCACTTACTAAGAAGGACTGCCTAACCACAAACATGTGGACAGGTGATTGTGGCCAGGGACGGTACGGAGCCAGTCCACAACTTTTTTTGATAAGAGTTGTATTTAGCTCAGTGAAAGGACTGGCATAGAGGGAAACCGTATCTACCCTGCGTGTCATTTCTCCCAGGAAGTCCTCTAAAGCTGCTTGCACTTGAAATGTGGTCTGAACATTACTGCTGGTACTTTTCTGTGGGAATTTTCTTGCCTCCTACCAGCCTGGAATATTTCCAGCAAACTATGGTACAACACCATGGTATTAGCACTGCCCCCAGTACCAGTAGCGAAGCCATCCTCAATTTCCTTCTCTGGAATTTTATTTGGTAGACTGAGTGGCTGCCCAAATAAATTTTCTCACAAAGGAGCTGATGATAGAGTGGCAGTAGGTTCAAGTTTCTCCAGCCTGTTAGATATTAGAGGGTGAACGGCAGCACATTGGATCAGTGGTTAGCACTGAAGTCTTGCAGCACTGGGATCCTGGGTTCAAATCCCAGCAAGGACAACATCTGCAAGAAATTTGTATGTTCTCCCCATGTTTGCATGTGTTTCCTCCTCAGTAAAAATAGAGTGTCCTGGAATCTTCCCACACACTTTTCTTAGCCAGGACTGCTTCTCAGCAGGGTTGGACAGTCCCACCAGAGAATTCTCTGGTGTGCCTTGGCTTCTACCTCAGGAGAGTTCATGATAGCGCTAACTTTGCAGCTGCTATGGGGCTCTTGAGCGGGTGAGAAAGGTTAGCTCTCAGAAACAAATCCTCTGGTGGGCACAATGTTTTTCAATCTGAAACAGCTTCTCAGTGGGAGTTGTATTTCACCACAGCCATATTCTTTAGCTCTGTGAAAGGACTGGCATAGAGGGAAACCTTATCTACCCCGGTTGTCATTTCTCTGTCACCAGGTTCCGCCCATTGTAACACATGACCATGCCTGGCTGTATGTTCAGCGGTGAGAGCCACAGATCAAGCTGCTGTGTTACAGCTTTCAACAACTATGCAGCGCTGGGCGGTTTGTCAATTAAGCATTAAGCATGTTATCTTCAGCACAGCCTGTTGCTGTTTGGCCAAGGCAGTGCTGCAGTGCTGTCAGCTTGTGACTGATGTGGTCATTTCGGAAATGGAGGAGGAGGTACATGAGCTGAACAATGTGATTACATTGAGGTTAAATTGGTGATGCTGTTTTTTATACTAAAGAAAGATCCTATTGTTATGTTTTTTTATGTTATTTTTTATGAAAAATGCATTCACCGGGAAATGTCACTTTAACATTTTACAACCTCATCTGGCAATGTTGTGTCATCAGACACATCCTGTTTTATTTATGATGGAGGGACTCTGAAAGTCATAAAGCCTATTTTTATAGGGACATCAGACGGCCCTTACTATTCTTAAAAGACCAGCAGTCGGCCCTAGCTATTGTTAGAGAGCCATCAGAGGACTATGCTTTGTTGTTCCCATTATTAACAAGTGGGTTTCCTATACTGTTATTGCGCATCCAGTGACTGCAAGGGTTGTCAAAAATTTGGACGCAACCTAATACCCCTTTGAAGAGACATAGAGGAGGGTCTCAGTAAAAAAAATGTTCCCATTATAAAGGAGCGGGTCTTCTATAGTGGTAATGCCCATGCTGTGACTGCAAGGGTGGCCAAAATTTTTGAAAAAAAACACTAACAATTTAAAGACACAAAGAGCATGGCCACAGTAACAAGGTACGACATGTTCCCGTTAGAAAGGAGAGGGTCTGCTATACAGTTATATGGTATGCAGTGAATCCAACGGCTGACAAATTTTAGGAAAAACCCCACTAAGAATTTAAGGACACACAGAGCAGGGCCACAGTAACAAGGTACGACATGTTCCCATTAGAAAGTAGAGGGTCTGCTATACAGTTATAGGGTATGCAGTGAATCCAACGGCTGACAAATTTTAATGAAAAACCTCAATAAGAATTTAAAGACACACAGAGCAGGGCCACAGTAACAAGGTACGACATGCTCCCATTAGAAAGGACAGGATCTGCTATACAGTTATAGGGTATGCAGTGAGTCCAACGGCTGACCAATTTTAGGAAAAAAACGACTAAGAATTTAAAGACACATAGAGCAGGGTCACAGTAACGACAAATTCCCATTAGAAATTCTAGGGTCGGCTATACTGTTATAGGGTATGCAGTGAGTCCAACGGCTGACAGATTTTAGGAAAATCCCCACTAAGAATTTAAAGACACACAGAGCAGGGCCACAGTAACAAGATATGACATGTTCCCATTAGAAAGGAGAGGGTCTGCTATACAGTTATAGGGTATGCAGTGAGTCCAACGGCTGACCAAGTTTAGGAAAAACCCACTAAGAATTTAAAGACACATAGACCAGGCCACAGTAATGACAAATTCCCATTAGAAAGGAGAGAGTCTCCCATAGTGTTGGACTATGCAGTGACTGCAAGGGCTGCCAAAAATTTGGAGGCACTTCAATGGCCCTTGGAAGAGACGTGGAGGAGCGCATCATAAATTTTTTTTGCCATTAGAAAGGAGCGGGCCTCCTATACTTGTAATGCCATGCACTAAGTGTATGGGCTGACAAACATTTACTCCTGGGGGGTATACATGAACATACTGTATAAAATTTTTTTTTTTCGGGCATCATAAAAATGTAGCGCCCCGAGGGCTCGGCCGCTACAGGGGTATTGCACCTCTGCCAGAGGTGTGATATTCCACTCCCGGGTAAGGATGGAGTATGGGCCAGGGTTCAGTTAGCTGCATACAGCACACTCACCCCATTTCCGAGGGACAGCTCAACGGTGCTCCCATTAGACAGAAATGCAGGCACGACAGACCATGTCCCTGGCTGGAGTGGGGAGGGGGTAGGAATACCCAGTGATGTAGGAGCAGATAGGGGTTGGTTCCTGAGCGTAGATAGGAGCCCATTGTTTGCTGGTCACCTGGGCTCATGTTCTAGAGGGCACCATCTTAGAACAGTGTTCAGTCAGAGAGAAGAAGTGACAGAGTGGGGGCCTTGGTTGTCGAACGAAGTGTGCCCTCTGCCTCCAGCGTTTTTAGATGGGAATTTTTTTAATAGTTCCGCAACAAGGGCCTTCTGGTACTGCCTCATTTTTGTACACCTGTCCGCCTCAGGAATAAGAGATATAAAGTTCTCCTTGTAGAGTGGGTCTAGAAGTGTCACCAACCAGTAATGACCTAAAATTTTGAGAATGCGAGGGTCATGGGAAAGGCAGCATAACATAAACTCAGCCATGCGTGCCAGACTACTAACAGGCAAGACTTCCGTGTCCTCACCAAGAGGATGACTGACCATGCTCTCCTCCTCCTCCTCTCTGTCCTCTGGCCATCCACGCTGAACAGACGGTATGACAGCTGTGAAGATAGCACCGTCTATAGTGCATGAAACTAGTTCCTGTCCTTCCTCCTCCTCCTCTTCCTCATTGTCACCCAATCCACGTTGGGATGAGATGAGGCTTGGCTGTGTGTAATCACCCTGTATGGTTAATTGCTCCATCTTATCGTGCTGAGCCTGCAATGCATCATCTTTGATTGTGAGCAAAGAGCTTTTCAGAAGACAGAGAAGCGGGATGGTGATGCTAATTATGGCGTCATCGCCGCTCACCATCTTGGTGGAGTCCGCAAAGTTTTGGAGGATGGTACATATGTCTGACATCCACGTCCACTACTGAGGTCTTATGTGTGGAGTCTGAACTGAATACCGATAGCCTTTTTGATGCTGGTACTCAACAACTGCCCTCTTCTGCTCACAAATCCTTCCCAACATCTGCAATGTAGAGTTCCAACGTGTGGTGACATCACACACCAGTCTGTGAGCCAGAAGCTGCAAACGCTGCTGAAACACTGCAAGGGCGGCGGAAGCTGTAGCTGACTTTCTAAAATGGGCACACAGGCGGCATACTTTAACAAGCAGATCCGGCAGCTCCGGGTAGGATTTGAGTAACCGCTGAACCACGAGGTTAAGCACATGGGCCAGGCATGGTACGTGTGTGAGCTCGCCTCGCCTCAGAGCCGCCACCAGGTTCCGGCCATTGTCACACACGACCATGCCTGGCTGTAGGTTCAGCGGTTTGAGCCACAGATCTGCCTGCTCTTTCAGAGCTGGCCATAACTCTTCAGCATTGTGTGTTTTTTCACCTAAGCATATTAGCTTCAGCACAGCCTGTTGCCGCTTGGCCGAGGCAGTGCTGCAGTGCTTCCAGCTTGTGACTGATGTGGTCATTTCGGAGATAGAGGCCGAGGAGGAGGAGGAGGCTGAGGAGCATGAGGTTCAGGAGCTGTAGACCGTGGGGACAACCCTGATTGACCTAGGGCCTGCAATCTTTGGCGTCGGGAGGACGTGTTCCGTCCCAAGGTCCGACTGGGTCCCGGCTTCCACTATGTTAACCCAGTGTGCCATCAGCGAGATGTACCGTCCCTGCCCACAAGCACTTGTCCACGTGTCCGTGGTTAGGTGGACTTTACCGGTAACTGCGTTGTTGAGGGCACGGCTAATGTTTTGGGACACGTGCTTGTGTAATGTGGGGACGGCACACTGGGAGAAATAGTGGCGGCTGGGGACAGAGTACCGAGGGACGGCCGCCGCCATCAGGTTGCGGAATGCTTCTGTCTCCACAAGCCTAAAAGGCAACATTTCGAGCCAAGCAGTCGTGAATTGTGAGAATTTAGTAGTGTGGCCTGTGGGACGTTGGCTGCATATTTGCGCTTGCATTCCAAGGACTGGAGTATGAACAACTGAACGCTGTGCTGGGAGAAGGACATGGACGTGCTTCCTGATGCTGCTACTTGAGAGTGTGCAATGACAGGTGCAGGGCAGGAGGCATCTTTGCATGCACTATGGACAGGGGATTGACTTGCATGCACAACAGCAGAAGAAGCAATGGTGCCACCTGTAGACACTGTTCCTGGACCCTGGTGTTCGGCCCACAAAGTCGAGTGATTTGCTGCCATGTGCCTGATCATGCTGGTGGTGGTCAGGCTGGTCGTTTTGCCACCCCTGCTGATGCTGGTCTGGCTCGTGATGCAAATGGCCTTTTTGGAGTTATCGGCAGAGTCTTTAAAAAACAACCAGACTCGGGAAGACCTAACAGTTGTAGTGGCAACTTCCTTCGTGTTGGTGTTACGGGAAACGGTAGCCTGCCTTCTGTCTGCGGCCACCACACTGCTTCTTCCTGCCTGTTGGGGTGCTCTGCCTCCCTCCCCCTGTGTGCTGCTGTCCTTGCTCTGCATGTCCTCCTGCCAGGTTGGGTCAGTTACTATATCATCCACCACCTAGTCACCCACTTCTGCACCCTGGTACTATTCCTGACTTTCTGCCAATTGTGTCTAATCATCGTCCACCTCTTGTGACAGTTTCCCACCGTCGCCTTCATGTGACCGTGGCTGCTCAAATATTTGGGCATCGCTACACGTGATCTCCTCTTGCCCCGCTTCAAGTGGACCGGGCGAGAGGCCCGAATCTATAAATGGAAAAGTGAACAGCTCTTCAGATTGTCCAAGTGTGGGATCAGTTGTCTCTGGGTACTCAGCATGGTGGGAGGAAGGAGGATCAGGGTGAGGAATATGAGGTCCAGACTCATGGCTACTGAGACTTGACCGTGTAGAAGACAGGGTGGTGGTGGTGGTGGCTAAGTGACTGGAAGCATTATCCGCTATCCAACCAACAACCTTTTGACACTGATCTGGGTTCAATAGTGGTGTGCTGCGGTCCCCTAGAAATTGGGACAGGAAGGTCAGGCGAGAAGATGTGGGTGTTTGCTGTGGCACAATTTCGGCTTGCCCACGGCCTTGTCCTCGGCCTCTGCATGCACCATTGCCATCACGTCCAGTTCCCCGTCCCTTGCCACGTGCCTTGCCCATTTTAAATGGAGGATAGTATCTTCCACGCTCACTACAAATGACTGAGTTTGAAGCGAAGTTATATGTGATCGGTGTGATGGAGAAAACAGAGTTTTAAATACCTGGCCTGTAGGTAAGTAGTGTGAACAGCAAACTGCTGTGAATTGCTTCACTGACACACTGAAAAAATGGAGGCCAGAAATGGCAGTATTTTCTGACAACGTATATGTGATCCGTGTGACGGAGAAAACACAGTTTTAAATAGCTGGATTTCTAGCGCTCTAATATGGAAAGGACCTGGCTGTATTCTGCAGTGCCAACAAGCAAATGGCGCAGAAAAACTGTGTTCTCTGGATTGCTTTATAAGCAAATAATGAGGATTAAGATCCAAAGAAAAGTATTCCTCGCCCCTGAGACCTGGGCCTTTGTATAGAAATATCTAACAGCAGCAGAAGGCAGAATTGGAATGGAGCCTCTTGTGCTATATGCACTGCAGTCTGCTATATACCCTGCCTGCCTGCCTATTTACACTGCCTGCCTGATATCTCTGCAGATGGATTAGTCCTCAGAAGGACTGTTTGTTGAGATAGATATGTGTAATGTGCGGTTTTTCTCACTACACTACCTAATGCACGATCAAATCTCTCCCTAACGCAGCAGCAGCTCTCCCTACACTGTCTGATCCAGAGTGACTGTGATGAGCATGGCGGTGCCAGGTCAGATATAGACCTGATGACGCTGTGCAGCCAGCCAATCACTGTAATGCCCACAACCAACATGGCTATGGCATTACAGTGCATGGCAGGCAATCACTGTATGTTCATTGGCTCTGTAAAGAGCGCCAAACATGCAGGGAGGGGACCCGACTTCCCGCCCGACCAACCCGGAAATACTCGGTGAGCGCAGAGCATCTCGAGCAGTGAGATACTCGGGCAAGCACCGAGCAGTAGCGAGCATGCTCGCTCATCACTAGTTGTCATTAAGATTTAAAAAGAGAAAACACAGAAATGTGACAGTAAATGGCTTCCCCCAACCAATAACCATGAGTGGAGAAAAAGTGTTTTTGTTATCATTCATTTTCTCTGAAACAAGGCCAAGAAAGGAAAAATTCTGCCGGGGTATGTAAACTTTTGAGCAGAACTGTATATGCGCCAGCCCCAGTGTCTCCTATTCTATGTACTCCAGCCCCAGTGTCTCCTATTCTATATACTCCAGCCCCAGTGTCTCCTATTCTATGTACTCCAGCCCCAGTGTCTCCTATTCTATATACTCCAGCCCCAGTGTCTCCTATTCTATATACTCCAGCTTCTTCTGTGATGTATATGCTCTAGCCCCAATGTATCCTGTGATGAATATACGCCAGCCCCAGTGTCTCCTATTCTATATACTCCAGCCCCAGTGTCTCCTATTCTATATACTCCAGCTTCTTCTGTGATGTATATGCTCTAGCCCCAATGTATCCTGTGATGAATATACGCCAGCCCCAGTGTCTCCTATTCTATATACTCCAGCTCCAGTGTCTTCTGTGACGTAGCTAATGTAGCCCTAATGTCTCTTATGCAGAGGCGTCGCATGATAAAGTAGTGAGACACAAGCTCCCTGCCCTATCACTATCTCTTTCATATGCCACAGATCGCCATAGGCCTGCGGTTAACGAGATGTCAGCATACTCACGCAGGTGGCTCGGTGACATCATTGCATCGCTCTGCTCTGCTGTCCCGCCATGGAAGAGGAGACAGAGGCCGTGATGTAGGGAATCAGGATTAAGTGAGAATAAACGTTATTTTTTTTTTTAAATGATTGGGCAGTGGAGCCATCCTACTATATATCTGGAGTAGTGGGTCCATCATACTACATATGGAGTAGTGGGGCCATTATACTATATGTATGTGGGGCAGTGGGACCATCATAGTATATACAGGTGCATCTCACTAAATTAGAATATCTTCAAAAAGTTAATTGATTCCAGTTCTTCAATACTGTTTCAGTATGCTCCACAATCATGAGGAAGACTGCTGACTTGACAGATGTCCAGAAGGCAGTCATTGACACACTCCACAAGGTCCTAGAGTTCCAATTTTCATTTGGAAATCAAGGTCCCAGAGTCTGGAGGAAGAGTGGAGAGTCCACAATCCAAGCTGCTTGAGGTCTAGTGTGAAGGCTCCACAATCAGTGATGGTTTGGGGGGCCATGTCATCTGCTGGTGTAGGTCCACTGTGTTTTATCAAGACCAAAGTCAGCACAGCCGGCTACCAGGACATTTTACAGCACTTCATGCTTGCCTCTGCCCACAAGCTTTTTGGAGATGGAAATGTCATTCTCCAGCAGGACTTGGCCCCTGTCCACACGGCCAAAAGTACCAATACCTGGTTTACACACAACAGTATCACTGTGCTTGATTGGCAGCAAACTCGCCTGACCTTAACCCCATAGAGAATCTATTATAGAGAATCTATGGGGTATTGTCAAGAGGTAGATGAGAGACACCAGACCCAACAATGCAGATGAGCTGAAAGACAGCTTTTTGTATTGAAGAACTGAAATAAATTAACTTTTTGATGATATTCTAATTTAGTGAGATGCACCTGTATATGGAGCAGTGGGACCATCATGCTATATATATGGAGGAGTGGGGGCATCATACTAAATATAGAGCAGTGTGTGTGTGTCACCCCAGGCCTGGATGCCACAAACAATAATCTGTTTCTGAAAGCAGGAGGGAGGTCCCCTGGTTAGGGACTATTAGCATACAGCACCTCCTGTCCCAGGCCAGCAGGGGGAGCTGGCTGCCCCTATAAAAGCTGGAACTGGGGGCAGGGTTAGAGAGAACTGGAAGACCTAGCTCAGGAGTGAGACTAGTCCCAGAGAAGGAGGGACAGTTCAGCTGTAGCTGAGGAGTCCGTGAGGCACAGGAGAAACTGCAAGCCAGGGACAGAGGCGACGAGAGCCGGTCCTGGCAGAGAACCAATCTACCGGACATTGGGGTCCGAGGCTGTCAGGGTTACAAGCCCAGCAGCAGAGAACCAACCTGCGAGGGATTTCAGGTCCCTTGGCCTAAGAAGCCTGGAGGCTCCGCCACACAGAGGGACCAGTACATCGAGGAGCAAGCAACAGGTACCCAAGGCCTGAGTCGCAAGCCATACAGGAGAGAAGTACACGGCCAGCTCAGGGACGTGGGCTATTACACCACGAAAAGGGGGATAGTCAGAAAGAGCATAGAGAGAACGGTAGGCCTACACACTCACCCTGACCAGTGGGGCTCGCCCGAATGCTCTCAGACACCCAGGCCCATTCCTAACCGGTACTGTTGGGTCATTAATAATATCTACAATAAAGACCCTGAACTGTTTGAAGCAGACTCTGAACTATTACTATTGCGGCCTGCACTATCACCCCCAACATCCACCTACACTGCCCTGAGGCTACACTCTTCCCGTGGGGAATTATCCTACCCCTGTGCTGCACACCAACACCAGCCTCAGCGGTCTGCCTTGCAGCAGCGGTTATCTCCAATCGCAATCCACGGGTGGCGTAGTCGGACATTCAAAACACTGATAAATAGACTGCCACCATTTGGTCTGACCACCCTGAGCCACGGGATCGGGTTGCCACTACTACCCCCATCAGCACCGTACACTAGAAGGCCCGGTTCCGGGTACCCCACGGCCCAGGGGGCGAGTCAGCTTTGGCGTAGTTGGCAGAATTGTGACCAACCCGCAACAAACGGGTATTGCGTGCCTGGAAAAGACTCTATACATATCTGAGTGAAGTTTCCCTCCATTCAGGGCCATTTCCCGCCAATCGGAGCGTTTCCTGCCATCGGGCGCCATCTTCGGGACGCCACGCCTACGCTGAGACGCTGCTCAAGGTCCTGGAAGGAGATCCAGCGGATGCCGACGTCATCACCGAGCAAAGCAAGGTCCTCGCCCAGAGCATCGCGAGCGGAGCCGCGGCCTACAGAAGAGGATCGCCAGAAGGTAGGCCACAGTTAACTAGGGGGGAGGAAGATGTCGGACGCGGAGGGACCCTCTACCACCAGCGTAGCCGCTGCAGCTGTGATGCCGTTTTCCATGCCCTATATCCATAGGCGGATTATAATGAGGGCAATCCGGATTGCCCTCATTATATGTGCGGGCCGCCGCGGCACATAGCGGTAGCAGTGGCGGGAGGGGGGGGCCCGGACCGCTCCCCCAGCAGCGGCCGCCGCTACTTCTTCATCCGCCGGGCCAGCACTGCAGCAGTTAACTTCCCTGTGCTGGCCCGGCCGCATCACTGCTAGGAGACATGGCCCTGTGCGCGGCTGTGTCTCCTAGCTGTGACGTCACACAGTGCGCCCCGGCCTGCAGTGCTGCACCGGAAAAGAGAGAGAGCAGGCAGGAGGAATTGAGCCGGGGGATTGTGAGTGTGTGTGTGTGTGGGCAGATGTGTGTGTGGGCAGGTGTGTGTGTGTTTGTGGGCAGGTGTCTGTGGGGGCAGGTGTCTGTGTGGGCAGGTGTGTGTGTGTGTGTATATGTGTGTGTGTGTATATGTGTGTGTGTCTGTGTGGGCAGGTGTGTGTGTATATGTGTGTGTGTATATGTGTGTGTGTGTGGGGGGGGCAGGTGTGTGTGTGGTCAGGTGTGTGTATATGGGTGTGTGTGTGTGTTTGCGGGCAGGTGTCTGAGTGAGCAGATGTGTGTGTGGGCAGGTGTGTGTGTGTGTGGGCAGGTGTGTGTGTGTGTGGGCAGGTGTGTGTGTGTGTGGGCAGGTGTTTGTGTGTGTGTGGGCAGGTGTGTATGTGTGTGGGCAGGTGTGTGTGTGTGGGCAGGTGTGTTTGTGTGTGGGCAGGTATGTTTGTGTGTGGGCAGGTGTGTGTGTGTGTGTGGGCAGGTGTGTGTGTGTGTGTGGGCAGGTGTGTATGTGTGTGGGCAGGTGTGTGTGTGTGTGTGGGCAGGTGTGTGTGTGTCTGTGTGGGCAGGTGTGTGTGTGTGTATATGTGTGTGTGTGTGTGGGCAGGTGTGTGTGTGTGTGTATATGTGTGTGTGTGTGGGCAGGTGTATGTGTGTGTGTGTGTGGGCAGGTGTGTGTGTGTGTGTGTGTGTGTGTGTGTGGGCAGGTGTGTGTGTGTCTGTGTGGGCAGGTGTGTGTGTGTGTATATGTGTGTGTGTGTGTGGGCAGGTGTGTGTGTGTGTGTATATGTGAGTGTGTGTGGGCAGGTGTGTGTGTGTGTGTGGGCAGGTGTGTGTGTGTGTGTGTGTGTGTGTGTGGGCAGGTGTGTGTGTGTGTCTGTGTGGGCAGGTGTGTGTATATGTGTGTGTGTGTGGGGGGGGGGCAGGTTAGAAAGTCTTGCCCTGTTGAACACTACACCTGACTTGAGGCCACCACCTCTTGGTTGTCCAATGTTCTTGCTTCTCTAGGGCTCTTCTCAGATATTCATTATACCAGCTCCCCAGAATACCAAAGTTAGGGTGGGTGACCGCGAGCCCTGGTGGTGGTCATAACTGCGGCCACCCAGGGGCAATACTCCATAACAACAATCCCCTGAGGTGGTGTAGGATGTAAGGACCTATTCACACTACATTCAGCGCTGCATTCAGGTCTTTACACAAGGCTTACAACTGAATCCCTGAAATTCAGGATTGTGCTGTCTGAAATGAGACATCTGAAAGCAGAGAAAATGGAGCCTAAAGATTCAGACTTTAGCCTTGGTTTGCCTTTGTTCAAATCAATGGCTATGTCAAGGCACATCTGAATGCCAATTTTCAGGGATTTAGATAGAAGCCTGGAAAGAGGAGATGAATGCATTGCAAAATTCAGTGTGAATAGGCCCTTATATCTGGAGTCTTGATATTGATGCCACAAGCATTTTACTTGTTTTTAACTTAAAAAAAAAATACACACACACAAATTATACACACACACACACACACACACACACACACACACTATACATACACACACAGTATACATACACACGCACTATACATACACACACATTATACACACACACTATACATACACACACAGTATACATACACACACATTATACACACACACACACACTATACATACACACACAGTATACATACACACACATTATACACACACACACACACAATACATACACACACACAGATGTGTATGTGGGCAGGTGTGTGTGTGTGGGCAGGTGTGTGTGTGTGTGGGCAGGTGTGTGTGTGTGATGTCTGTCTGTTTGTGTGTGTGTGTGTGGGCAGATGTCATTGTGTGATGTCTGTTTGTATGTATTTTTGTGTTTCAAATGTGTTTATGCGTGTCTGTATATGTTTGTGTGTGTGTATGACTGCATGCGGCCTCCTGCTGAGTATAGTTGGCGCCGTGCGGCCTCCTGATGTCTCTGGTGGGGCTCCGTGCATTATAGACGGCGCCGTGCGGCCCCTCGCTGTGTATAGATGGCTAAGTGCGCCCCCCGCTGTGTATAGATGGCTACGTGCGGCCCCCCGCTGAGTATAGATGTCGCCGTGCAGCCTCCTGCTGTGTATAGATGGCTACGTGCGGTCTCCCGCTGAGTATAGATGGCGCTGTGCGGCCTCCTGCTGTCTCTGGGGGGAGCGCCGTGAGGCATCTATACTCAGCAGGAGGCCGCACATAGCCATCTATACACGTATACTCAGCAGGAGGCCGCACGTAGCCATCTATACGGTGCCATCTATACACAGCGGGAGGCCGCACGGCGCCATCTATACACAGCGGGAGGCCGCACGGCGCCATCTATACACAGCGGAAGGCCGCACGGCGCCATCTATACACAGCGGGAGTCTCAGTGCTTTGCAAGAGCAGTCAATAAATTCTGCTTGACTAATTCTGAGCACCATAAAGTCTGGTTCGCTTCTAACCTGCTGTCTTCATTTTCAGCTTGCTGAATTCTAACTCATTTACTGTCATTCGAGACGATGCCTTTGCTGGTCTCTTTCACCTTGAATACCTGTAAGTGCTCCACTTAATGTCATATTTTTGATTCTGTTCTTCTTCATCTTTTGGCATGTGCAATTGTATGAGCAAGTATTCATATGAATTTATGACCTACTTAAACCTTTGAGGACCTTAAATTTTATTCAATCAAATTTTTTTCCAGTTTAAAACTATGGGACATATATGTGCCTTGGTCCTCAAAGGGTTTTTAAAGGGGCTGCAAACATAAATACGAAAAAAATAATTCAATTAGTGCTTTATGTGTTCATTTAATTTTCATTTGAAGTCCATTTTTTTTATATACCTTGAAATTAAGCTCTACCCCATGGAATGAAGCCCTACCTACATAACATCTGAGAGCTACATGGATCCCGCTTGTGTGGTGCCTGTCCGTCACTACTATTCAGTTTTAGGGTCCACTCACTAAGCCATATATTCTCTCATGCAAGAGAATAGGGCCAATTATGCTAATGACACTGGGCTCAAACTCTGTCAGAGCTTCAACTGAGTGTGATCCGATTCTCTCGCAGCACAGATATGGAGAAGATGGAGAACTTAATTTCTCCATCTTCTCCATAGTCTCTGTGAGTGTTCATCGGACTGCACTTGGATGACATCCGAGTGCAGTCCAATGTTTTACGTGCACCCATAGACTTGTATGGGTGCACATGGTCCGAATATCGAATGAGATTATTTTCTCATGCCAATAATCGCACTGTCCCATAGTATAACATAGGGCCGAGTCCTATCCGATAAAACATCACATAGCATTCGGCCGTGTTATACGACAGTGTGAGCGAGCCCTTAGAGTCAAGGAATATTTACATGCAAATGATGATATTACTCTCCAAGTGTATATTTTTTTAGGCGAGTTCATAGTAAATGCTTTGCATTTTTGACATGTGATCAACTAAAGAACAAGAAAGATTTAGGACCTTCCCTATAGAGAAACGGAAAATAGTTTGGAGGACTTGCATGTCCTTTTTTATTTATTATGAGAAAATCATAAAAGATCCCGTTTTTTAACCATGCTGTGACTTTCTGCTGAGGGAGAGGGAGAGAGCTGCCCTATTCAGAGTCTGTAATAAGACCTGCTGACAAAAGTGTTGAAGATACAGTCTAATGTGAATTAACAATAAAAAAAAAGTTAATTTAACAAATGGCTTGTATTTTTTTTAATACAAACTTTTTTGTCTTTACAGCTCCTTTAAAGGGAATCTGTCATGAGGTTTTTGCCACCTAATCTGAGAGCAGCATAATGTAGGGTTAGAGGCACTGATTCCAGTAATGTGTCACTTACTGGGCTGCTTAGTGTTGTTTTGATAAAATCATTGATTTGTCAGAAGGTAATTATCACTAGATGACTAGTAAGTTCTGTAGGACCCCACCCCCATCACTGATCAGTAGATTTCTGTGTACACTGAGCATGGGCAGAAAGCTGCCAATCAGTGGTGTGGGTGGGGCTATACAGAGCGCAGCATTCAGAGAGCTGCTAGATCTGCAGCAGATAAAACGGTGATTTTCTCAAAATGACAACAAGCAGCTGAAAAAGTGACACATCGCTGGAATCAGGGTATCTGCCCCAATATTGTGCTGCTCTCAGATGAGGCAGCACAATTAATATTATGCCAAATAAATTTCCTGTGAACTATCACATGATCTATCACAGGGGATCATGTGACATGTCACGTGATAAATCAGGTGTGTGGAGGGGGCCCGCGCCTTCTAAACTGCCCGGGGCCCTTGCTACTCTTAATCCACCCCTGCCTATATCCCCGGAGCGGCCTGGATGCCCAGTATGCCGGCGAGTCGCATACCTTGGGCGACTTTAAAGAAAGGCTGTATAGACTGTTCAAAGTTTATCCCCTGACAGAAGAACAGAAGGTAAGCATACTGATAGGGCAGTTAACTGGTGCGGCCCAGCGGGAGGTAAAGTCTTGGACAGCTGAGGAGAAAAGGACTGTAAGGGGGGTTCTGACCCGTCTACGGGACACCTTTGATACCCGTACCTCAGCAGAAATCAAAATGCGGTTCTATGGATGTAAGCAGCGAGCTCAAGATAGCATCCGAGATTATGCCCTAAATTTACAGGAAGCCAAGGGGCAATTAAGCAAGCTGACCCTGGCAGCGTGCAGGATACAGATAAACTATTGACTGACCAGTTCATAGAAGGTCTGCTGTCCAGCGCCCACAGAACCCAGCTGCGCCTCATGGCCCTACAGAACCCCGATTTGACTTTTGCACAGTTCAAAGATAGGGCCATCCAGGTGCTCCGAGAACCTGCACCGGGTGGCGCTGTAGCTTCCCGGCGCCCTGCCATCCCTTACCACCAGGGGGCGGCGCCCTATCCCGCAAACCTTGTGGGGGCTGATGCGCAGGCCCTAAATCCATCCCCGCCTGCAAACCTCCACCATCAGGTCCAAGAACTAACAAAGAGTGTTGCTGCATTGACCAGGACCGTACAGTCGTTACAGATGGACCTGTCAGGACCAATCAAGCTGGCTTCCAGTCCGGAGGATGTCCCGTGGCGTCGACGGAGGAGGATCCCGTCATTCAGAGGGAGGCCCGCCGATCATTACACTGAGGATGGACAGCCGATTTGCCGCCGTTGCAGCCAGCCGGGACACGTAGCCAGGTACTGTACTTTAAATGGGTCCGACCTGGGGCAAAGGGCCAACCCCCAGGCATAAGGTCATCAGGCCCATCTAATTGGCGTGATAAGTACGTAGGGGGACGCCCGGTTTTACCCGTAGTGCTGGACGGTATCCCCATGAGTGCACTGCTGGACACCGGGTCCCAAGTGACTACCATCCCCTATGTACTTTTCAAGCAGTACTGGAGTGACACTGATATAACTCGTTATCCAGACGATGACTCATCGCCAGCAATGGTCAACCCGTGCCGCAGGTGGGGTTCAGAGAGATGACCATTAAGATTGGTAAAGTTGAACTGCCGGCACAGGGAGTGATCATTGTGGACATTGACCATCGAGAAAGTCACCCTAAAATAACCTTGGGTACTAATGTGATTGAAAATTGTCTTTCAGAAGTAATTGTAATTTTTCAGCAGGTGGCGATGAATGCGAGCTCCAGCCAACAGAGGGTCCTCCAGAAGGAGATAAGAGCCCTGATGAGATGGCAACAGGTAGAACTGTCTGGTGGTGAGATCGGTAGCGTGAGGATGAGCGACTCGTTCCCCATTGCTATGCCCCCCAAAAGTGAAATGATCTGGTGTCGGACTGCAATCGGGTTAAGAGGGAGAGACTACCAAGCCATGGTAGAACCCGTGTACTCAGACAGCAGGCCCACCATTTTGACAGCCCGGGGGGTGGTCTATGTCCGCCATGGAAGGGTGCCCGTCCGGATCTTAAACATTGGGGAAAGGGAAGTACATTTGCCCCGGTACGCTACACTAGCCAAATTGTATACTGTTGAACACAATGCTGTCAGGGCCGTGGAACCCTTGCCTCCATCTCCCCAGGCGGAGGGTAATGGTTCCCAGAAACCCAAGGAGGACTGGTGCCAGAAACTCCACGTGGGTGCTGACTCCACTCCCTTGCACCAAAAACAAGGACTCTACCGGGTGGTTCAAGAGTACGAGAGAATCTTTAGTAAGCACCCGCTAGACTTCGGCAGAGTGAAAGGAGTAGAACACCACATCCCCACGGGGAGCCACCCACCAATTGCTGAAAGATACAGACCTGTACCACCCCGCACACTATCAGAACGCAAAGGGCATTCTGAGAGAAATGAAGGAAGCCAGGGTCAATAGAGACAGTTGTAGCCCCTGGGCAGCCCCCTTGGTTCTGGTAAAAAAGAAAGACGGTACTATGACAATGTGCGTGGACTATAGAGAAGTCAATCGTATCACCCATAAAGATAAATACCCGTTGCCTAGAATAGAGGAGTCTTTGGCCGCACTAAAATCAGCTAATTTCTTCTCTACTTTGGACCTTACTAGTGGGTACTGGCAGGTTCCTGTGGCAGAGGCTGATAAGGAGAAGACCGCCTTCACCACCCTGATGGGATTAAGTGAATTCAACTATATGCCGTTCGGGCTCTGCAACGCACCCGGGACCTTCCAGAGGCTGATGGAATGCTGTCTAGGGCACCGAAACTTTGAGACGGTCCTACTTTACCTGGACGACGTGATTGTCTATTCGAAGACTTACGAGGACCATCTAAAGCACCTGGCCGAGGTGTTCGAGGCCCTGGCAGGCTTTGGCATGAAAGTGAAACCCTCCAAGTGCCATCTGTTAAAGCCGAAGGTACAGTACCTGGGACACGTGGTGAGTGCAGAAGGAGTAGCCCCCGACCCTGACAAAATCACGGCAATAAAGAACTGGCCAAGCCCCTCTAACATAAAAGAAGTGAGGCAGTTCCTCGGGTTGGTAGGCTACTACCGAAGGTTCATCCCCAGGTTCACCAAGATGGCAGCCCCTATGCAGGACCTCCTTATAGGACAATCTAAGACCAGAAGCCAAAAGCCACCCTTCAAGTGGGACAAGCCGGAAGAGGAGTCCTTCCACCAGCTGAAGATGGCCCTCACGGGGGATGAGAACCTGGCCTACCCTGATTATGGCCAGCCTTTTATCCTCCACACAGACGCCAGTAATGTGGGGCTGGGAGCCGTACTGTCACAGAACCAACAGGGCAGAGAAAGGGTGATCGCGTACGCCATCCGGAAGCTGAGGCCCACCGAGAGAAACCCGGAGAATTACAGCTCCTTTAAGCTGGAGTCCTTGGCAGTGGTGTGGGCCGTAACAGAACGTTTCAAGCATTACGTGGCCTCTGTGAAGTTCACTGTGTACACGGACAACAATCCGTAGACACATCTGGACAATGCGAGACTTGGTGCCCTAGAGCAGCGGTGGATGGCCCGGCTAGCAAACTATGACTTCACCATCAAGTACCGGGCAGGCCGAGCCAATGCCAATGCAGATGCCCTATCGAGAATGCCCCACTTGCCCGATGAGGGAGAAGATCCAGACGAGTTGGAGGAAATAGAGCTCCCTGCATTCCACCGGTACGGGGCCACTCAGTACTCCCACCTTGTAAGAGACAAAGACTTGACCACTGTCATGTTCAATTCCTTACCTCACCACGGCTGGGCTGAAACGCAAGATAGTGACCCTGCAATTCGCCTGGTGAAAGACCTCTTGACCCAGGCAGACGCTAGCCCTGGCTCGGACGCTCCAGAGGAAGCCAAGCAGTTATGGAAGGAGAAAAGCAGGCTATTCCTCTACGAAGGTAAGCTGTGCAGAAGGCTTGTCAACCACCGGACGCACGAGCTGACCTGGCAGGTAGTGGTCCCGAGACGAGATGCAGCAATGGTACTGGAGGCCTACCATGACAGAGCGGGACACTTCGGGTGGAAGAAACTGGAGTTCCTACTGAGAGAGCGGTTCTACTGGGTCGGAATGAGAGGGGCCATAGAGAAGTGGTGCAGGGACTGTGGCCCATGTAACCTCAGAAGGAAGGCGGTACCAGCCAGAAGACGCCCTTGATGCCCATCGTCACCAGGCAGCCTCTTGAGCTGGTAGCTCTGGACCATGTGAAACTGGCTCCAAGCCGGTCGGGCTACGTCTATGCCCTGACAATAGTGGACCACTATTCCCGGTTCCTGCTGGTGGTTCCTGTTAAAGACTTGACAGCCCAAACAGCGGCCAGAGCCTTCCAACAACACTTCTGCCATCCACACGGGTATCCGGAACAGGTCTTGACAGATCAAGGTCCAGCGTTTGAGGCTGAAATCTTCCAGGAGTTCTGCAACCTCTACGGCTGTAAGAAGATTCGGACAACGTCTTACCACCCACAAACCAACGGGCTGTGTGAGAGAATGAATAATATCGTCATTGATCTCCTCAAAACGTTGCCCCTGGAAGAACGCAGCCTGTGGCCGGAGAAGCTGCCAGACCTGATAGACTTATACAACCATATCCCGGTGAATGCCACAAATTGCACCCCGGCTTACCTGATGAGGGCAAGACCAGGTAAGCTGCCGATAGACCTGGAGATGGGAGTCCTGACCCCCGAGGACACCTCCCCAGACGCGGACTGGGATACGGAACGGCAGCTACAGTACAAGAAGGTACAGGAGAGTGTGGAGAGGAGTCTGGCTCAAGCGAGAGAAAAGCAAGAGAGGCTCTTCAACCAACATGCCCCTGCTGGTCCCCTGGAACCTGGTGAGCAGGTCCTGAAGCGGAAGAGAAGGCTTCACAAGCTAGATGACCAGTGGGAGAGCGACCCGTACACAGTACTGCAGTCCAACCACAACAACCCGAAGGTATGTGTAATTACCAAGGTTGGAGGAGAAACCACTGCACCGTCTCCAGACACCACCTAAAAAGGTGCCCCGAGCAACTACAGAGTGCAGGAGAAGATCAAGATGACCTTGAACCCGCAGAAGACAAGAAAGAAATGATCAGCACAGTTCTTGGAGAGTTCCCCCGGTCCTGGACTCGGATAAATGATGCAATAGTGGTACCCGTCCTACACTTCCTTCAACCAACCCAGCAGGAACCTACAGGAGAGCAGGAGGAATCAGAAGACCAAGCAGCCCTAGAGGCAGAAGAACCCATGCCAGCAGCCCAGGAGAGTCAACCCTCTGCTGACAGTGAGCCTGCCATACCTGCGGTAAGCCAAAGGACCCGCAGATAGCTGCCTGCACTGCCTGTAAACCCAGCTAGTAGCTGTACCCTGAATGCTAGTGGGGAAAGTCAGGTTAGACCACCACCAGACAGTGGGTTACGCAGGTCAACCCGGAGCACTAGGGGGCAAATACCAGCTCGCTGGAAGATCTAAATGCTGTATATTGTAAATGTTTTATGTTTGTTGCCTGGTTGCTAATTATGTTTTTCCAGTCTTTCTAGTTCATGGACTAACAGGTTATGGACGCTGAATAACCGGAACTATCTTGTAGATAGTTGCACTTGGTGCCCTCTTTCGAAGATGGCCACGGAAGAAAAATCTGTCTGGTGTGGCCTCCTTGTGGCCCAAAGTAGAGAGCTCAGCCTTGTCGCCACGCCCAAGGCCAGGAAATTGGGGTTTATGAAAACAGGTCCCCACACCGTGGAAAACTTCACCTTGTTGGGTGAAATGGACACCCGGTCACGGAAGCGCCGTGACCTCAAGGACAAAATATACTTGTATATATGTTATGTTGTCATTTATACCCTGTATTTGTGTTTCCTGTTTAGTCCGGAGTACTACATTTTACTAGGGGAGAATGTGTCACCCCAGGCCTGGATGCCACAAACAATAATCTGTGTCTGAGAGCAGGAGGGTGGTCCCCTGGTTAGGGACAATTAGCATACAGCACCTCCTGTCCCAGGCCAGCAGGGGGAGCTGGCTGCCCCTATAAAAGCTGGAACTGGGGGCAGGGTTAGAGAGAACTGGAAGACCTAGCTCAGGAGTGAGACTAGTCCCAGAGAAGGAGGGACAGTTCAGCTGTAGCTGAGGAGTCCGTGAGGCAGAGGAGAAACTGCAAGCCAGGGACAGAGGCGACGAGAGCCGGTCCTGGAAGAGAACCAATCTACCGGGCATTGGGGTCCGGGGCTGTCAGGGTTACAAGCCCAGCAGCAGAGAACCAACCTGCGAGGGATTTCAGGTCCCTTGGCCTAAGAAGCCTGGAGGCTCCGCCACACAGAGGGACCTGTACAGCGAGGAGCAAGCAACAGGTACCCAAGGCCCTAGTCGCATGCCATACAGGCGAGAAGTACACGGCCAGCTCAGGGACGTGGGCTATTACACCACGAAAAGGGGGATAGTCAGAAAGAGCATAGAGAAAACGGTAGGCCTACACACTCACCCTGACCAGTGGGGCTCACCCGAATTCTCTCAGACACCCAGGCCCATTCCTAACCGGTACTGTTGGGTCATTAATAATATCTACAATAAAGACCCTGAACTGTTTGAAGTGGACTCTGAACTCTTACTATTGCGGCCTGCACTATCACCCCCAACATCCACCTACACTGCCCTGAGGCTACACTCTTCCCGTGGGGAGTTATCCTACACCTGTGCTGCACACCAACACCAGCCTCAGTAGTCTGCCTCGCAGCGGCGGTTATCCCTGATTGCAATCCACTGGTGGCGTAGTCGGACATTCAAAACACTGATAAATAGACTGCCACCATTTGGTCTGACCACCCTGAGCCACGGGATCGGGTTGCCACTACTACCCCCATCAGCACCGTACACTAGAAGGCCCGGTTCCGTGTACCCCACGGCCCAGGGGGCGAGTCATGTGCATCAAATTATACATACACATATGGGGCAGTGGGGCTTCATACTATATACAGGTGCTTCTCACAAAATTAGAATATCATCAAAAGTTAGTTTATTTCAGTTCTTCAATGCAAAAAGTGAAACTCCTATATTATATAGAGTCATTACACACAGAGTGATCTATTATATAGAGTCATTACACAGAGGGATCTATTATATAGAGTCATTACACACGGAGGGATCTATTATATAGAGTCATTACACACAGAGGGATCTATTATATAGAGTCATTACACACAGAGGGATCTATTATATAGAGTCATTACACACAGAGGGATCTATTATATAGAGTCATTACACACAGAGGGATCTATTATATAGAGTCATTACACACAGAGGGATCTATTATATAGAGTCATTACACACAGAGGGATCTATTATATAGAGTCATTACACACAGAGGGATCTATTATATAGAGTCATTACACACAGAGGGATCTATTTTAAGTGTTTATTTCTGTTAATGTTGATGATTATGGCTTACAGCCAATGAAAACACAAAAGTCATTATCTCAGTAAATTAGAATACTTCATAACAACAGCTTGAAAAATGTTTTTAAAATCCGAAAAGGTGGCCTACTGAAATGTATGTTTAGTAAATGCCCTCAATACTTGGTCGGGCTCCTTGTGCATCAATTACTGCATCAATGCGGCAATGTGGCATGGAGGGATCAGCCTGTGGCGCTGCTGAGGTGTTATGGAAGCCCAGGTGGCTTTGATAGCAGCCTTCAGCTCATCTGTATTGTGGGGTCTGGGGTCTCATCTTCCTCTTGACAATACCCCATAGATTCTCTATAATAGATTCTCTATGGGGTTAAGGTCAGGCGAGTTTGCTGCCAATCAAGCACAGTGATACTGTTGTGTGTAAACCAGGTATTGGTACTTTTGGCAGTATGGACAGGGGCCAAGTCCTGCTGGAGAATGACATTTCCATCTCCATAAAGCTTGTGGGCAGAGGGAAGCATGAAGTGCTGTAAAATGTCCTGGTAGACGGCTGCGCTGACTTTGGTCTTGATAAAACACAGTGGACCTCCACCAGCAGATGACATGGCTCCCCAAACCATCACTGATTGTGGAGACTTCACACCAGACCTCCAGCAGCTTGGATTGTGGCCTCTCCACTCTTCCTCCAGACTCTGGGACCTTGATTTCCTAATGAAATGCAAAATTTACTTTTCATCTGAACACAACACCTTGGGCCACTGAGCATCAGTCCAGGTCTTTTTCTCTTTGGCCCAGGTAAGACGCTTCTGGCGTTGTCTATTGGTCATGAGGGGCTTGACACAAGCAATGCGACACTTGTAGCCCATGTCCTGGATACGTCTGTGTGTGGTGGCTCTTGAAGCAATGACTCCAGCAGCAGTCCACTCCTTGTGAATCTCCCCCAAATTTTTGAATGGCCTTTTCTTAGCAATCCTTTCAAGGCTGCGGTTATCCCGGTTGCTTGTGCACCTTTTTCTACCACACTTTTTCCTTCCACGTCAATTAATATGCTCGGATACAGCACTCTGTGAACAGCTGCTTCTTTAGCAATGACCTTTTGTGGCTTACCCTCCTTGAGGAGTGTGTCAATGACTGCCTTTTGGACATCTGTCAAGTCAGCAGTCTTGCCCATGATTGTGGAGCCTACTAAAACAGACTAAGGGACCTTTTTAAATGCTTAGGAAGCCTTTGCAGGTGTTTCTTGTTAATTCTAATTTACTGAGATAGTGACTTTTGTGTTTTCATTGGCTGTAAGCCATAATCATCAACATTAGCAGAAATAAACACTTAAAACAGATCACTCTGTTTGTAATGACTCTGTATAATATATGAGTTTCACTTTTTGGATTTAAGAACTGAAATAAATTCACTTTTTGATGATATTCTAATTTTCTGAGAAGCACCTGTATGTAGCAGTGCGGCAATTATACTATATACAGTCAGGAGTATAAGTACTTGATACACTGATAATTTCGAAAGTTTTTCCACCTACAAAGAATGAAGAGGTCTGTTTTGTTCTACTTAACTGCTGCAACTTGTACCTTTAACAGGATTTATATTTCACCTATGAGAAAGCATACTATGTGTATTTGGCAGATTAACTCAGGCTTGTTTATGATAAACTGAATACCTGGATTGGAGTCCTATTTTTATACAGAATATTGACTATTAATGCTGGCAGAGTAAGTCTTAGGCTATATTCACACTAGGTGTTTTTTTCTGCAGCAAAACATAATCTCTTGGCAGGAAAGAAGTAGCGTCAAAAACGCAGGTTTTGGTGTGTTTTTTTGCAGTGGTTCTTGGTGCATTTTTGGTGCGTTTTTCAGGATCCCAAAGTTCAGCTTTGCTTCCACCATAGACACATGAAAACAGGTCACCATTGCAAGACATATGTTCATGAAAAAGTACACATTACAAATGTAACAGGGGGCGGGTGGGGGGTGAATTGGTCTGGAATGGTTTATCTAAGACCCTGGCAGTGCATTGAATTTGTAGGACACTATTTACTTTCACATTATGGTTTGCCATTGAGTTGCTCAGGCATTGTTCATTTTCACACCTCCCTGGGCCACACGTGTTGTTCAATCTCACACCTAGCTCAACCAATGTTTACTTTGTAGGCATCACTAATTTAATTAAACTGTAATAATCCAAGCTGCTATCTCAGGTGACCAAGACAAGATGGTTTAAACTTGGGAAAATCACAAGAATAAATGTGTGTCACATACTTGCTTTTTTCACTAAAAACGCAGCAAAATGTTCACACTAGGCTTTTTTTCAGCATTTTTTTCCACCACCCTTTTTTTTAATGGGTGAAAAACGCTGAAACAAGTGACATACTCTATTGCAAAAAGCCATGGAAAGCACAAAATACTGAGGACAAATAAGCAAGCTTTGTGCATGAGATTTCGGAAATCTCATAGACTTTGTTGGTACTGTAAAACGCAGCTGAAAATTTGCATAAAAAAGCCCGCTAAAAAAACGTCTAGTGTGAATATAGCCTTGTATAACGGTTCGCCAATGAGTTAGGATATATGACCACGATGCAGAAATGCTGCGGATTTTTCCTAAGCGTTTCTGCATCTCCCTGGGTTGTCAAGCGCTTTGCCAAGTGATTTTAGCATCACTTGGAAAAGTGCTTGACAACTTGGTCACACTATATAATTCCATGCAACCGGCATGGATTTATATAGTGTGACCAAGTTACCATGCTGCAAATGCAGCATCAATAATGAAAAAAAAGAATAATAATGGTGAAAAATAAAAAAAAAACATTATACTCATCTTCCGATGGTCCTCGATCTCCTTCTCCGGTGCGTCCGGTGTCTTTGGCGGATCACGGTGCTGTAAAAGGACCTTTCATGACGTCATTTAGTCATGTGACAGGTCACGCAACCGCCGATGTCAGCGGTCACGTGACCTGTCACATGACTAAATGGCATCATGGAAGGTCCTTTTACCACCGCGAGCAGCCGAAGAGCCAGCAGCACCGCCGGGAGCAGACAGGGGCCATCAGAAGGTAAGTATATGTTTATTTTTTATTTTAATTCTATTTTAACTACAGGTACTATGGTACCCGGGTCTGGAGGAGAGTCTCTTCATCTCCAGACCCGGGTACCATCCACGCATTGAGTCGCATAATATCCACATGTGTATTTGTAGTCATGCGGATGTTATGCGTTCCAATGCAAGTCAATGGCGGCTAAATCGCAGCGACTCTGCAAAATTAAAGGACGTGCTGCGGATTTTTCCGCAATGATAATCCGCAGCGGAAATCTCCGCGGCATGTGCACAGCACATGCGGATTATCATTGGGGACCATTGCAGACCTATCACCAAGCGTTTTTTAAGTGTTTCCGCAGCGAAAGTTACGCTGCAGAAACGCCTAAAAAACGCATAGTGGGCACACAGCCTTAAAAGTTCTATGGTGAAGAAAAACACGTGAGATAATAAATGCGAAATATACAATATTTCCCATAATATGACTGAGGATATCTTTAGGGTGTATTCACTGTTTTTTCTTCTGCAGCAATAAATGCTGTGTTTTACAGCACCATCTTAGTGAATGACATTTCTGAAATCTCATTCACATGCTGTTTTTTTTGCATTTTTTTAAAATCTGCAGCTTGTCAAGTCTTTCAGAGGTTTTGCAGCATTTTTCACCCATTCAAATGAATGGAAAAAAAAACACAAGTAAAAACACCTGAATTTTAAGCAGCGTTTTTCCTGCCTCCTTTGATTTTTGAGGTAGAAAAAAAATACTGCCAAAATCCAACTTGTGAACACACCTTTATCCTGGTTGTGTTCTAATTGGATATAAAATAGAACGGCCATGATAACATGGGTAGTTAATTGTATGGTGTTTTCACATTAAATATTACCAGGCCGCATTCTATTTGCGCAGAGCTGCTCCGTGAAGATTCTATCACAAGATTCCGTGATGACATCACAGGTGATGGTGACATCACTGCTCACAGTCGCTATATATGCAATGCACATAGGCTCACCCGTGCCTTTCTTGGCTCTATAGTGACTGATAGCACTTGCAGTTTTTCACTATGGCTGGAATTGTTTTGGACATTCCTCAGGTAAAAGCACTATTGATGATCCTTATGATCAATCGTCCTAACAGTGTGCTTCTACCACCCGATGGCGTCCTCAGCTTCACTCACCGGCTGGTGATGGAGCTAGTAAAGGATTGCCTGACCAAACACCGACAACGTCGTCTAACGTCAGACTATCTGACGGATTTACTTCAGAACATCAGGACATTACTACACCAGGTAAGTGGCGGACACTCTGCACAGAACATCTCAATATTAACAGATAATAATGGAGGGATAGAAGCTTTTTCTTCTAATATATCGTATTTTGCAGACCATAAGACGCACCAAAATTTTTTGGGAGGTAAATAGGAAAAACATTTATTATAATAAAATGGGGGTCTGTCTTATAGTCCGAATTTTCGGTTGCTTACTGAGGGGGGGTGGTGGCAGTGGAGCGAGGTCACAGGAGGCAGAGTCGCTGCTGCAGGAAGTCGGCAGTAGGAGTGGGGCGCTGCTGCGGGCTCCAAGCTGGGAGGAGCGGGGTGTCCAGAAGGTACGAGGCTGCGGGCCCTGGGCTTCAAGGAAATGTTAGCGGTAATTCAGGAGGGGAGGCCCTGCTCTGCTTATTGATTTCTCTGCAGTGGGCTTCAAGAAGTAGGCTGCTGGAGATGGCCAATACGCAGTTTGAGATCTCAGCTCCTCATTGAGCCGAGATCTAAATCTGCACATGCACTGCCTCCAGCGGCCATTTGCCTGAAGCCCACCGCCAGAAATTCAATGGGCAGAGCGGGGACTCCCCTCCTAAATCACCGCTAACATTTCCTTGAAGCCCAGGGCCCGCAGCCTCGCACCTCCTGGACACCCCGCTGGCCCGCAGGAGCGCCCCACTTCTACTGCTGGCTTCCTGCAGCAGTGACCCTACTTCCTGTGACCTCACTCCACCACAGCCACCCCCCTGGTAAGCTACATTCAGACAATTATTATTATTAATAATCTGTCTGATATGCTGGGGTGGAGAGTTCCAGAGTAGGGGGGATGCACGGGAGAAATCTTGTATGCGATTGTGGGAAGAGGAGATAAGAGGGGAGTAGAGAAGAAGATCTTGTGAGGATCGGAGGTTGCGTGCAGGTAAGTACCGGGAGACTAGGTCACAGATATATGGAGGAGACAGGTTGTGGGTGGCTTTGCATGCCAAGGTTAGGGTCTTGAACTGGAGTCTCTGGGTAATGTGGAGCCAGTGAAGGGATTGGCGGAGCGAGGGGAAAAGCCAGGGAATAGCGGGGGGACAGGTGGATTAGTCAGACAGCAGAGTTTAGGATAGATTGGAGGGGTGCGAGAGTGTTAGAAGGGAGGTCAAAAATTTTGGAAAAAAAGGCATCTTATAGTCCAAAAAATACGGTAAAACACAACGAGTCCCCAAATACAGTATGTAGTCATTGTATCTGCAGACAGAGAACCGATGTCACATACAATTTCCGCCTCCATTCTGATCGCTCTCATCTCAAAATTCTCCTTTCCATTTTTCCTTCTTTATAGGCTGAAGAAAGATCTCAGACTGAAGATTTGGCTGTCTTTAAAGAACTGGCCGAAAAAGTCCTGTCTATACTAGAACGCTCATTGGAACGCCCGGTAAGGATCAATATTAATAGACGTATCTTAATCCACCGTATCTGAGGAGACTTTCTGAGAAAAGGTCTGAAGATGGCGCGGGATTTGTATCGTTACAATTGGTGCATCTGTAAATGTTGGTTTAGTCCTTCATGATTTATGTATTTGGTGATTTAGTGAAATCTTCCACATAGTAATTATATATATTATATCTATCAGGAAACAACAGGAGGCGACGCCAAATATGGGCAAAATGTGACCCCGAAAATCCCTGACCCTAATAGGAGTCAGCCGGAGCTGAACAGCGATCTGATTACAGGTGAGCGATCACCCGACCTTCTACAAGGAATATCCAGATATTACAGAGGACGGAGGATAATGTTAGATTTACTCTCTACTCTGTGTAATGGGAACCTGGCAGCACATTGTTACATATAGAAGTAGTGGTGTGACGGTATAGGCCATTGTCCCCTAATAATAATTGTTTGTAGAAATCCAATGTGCCAGTCAGGAGAAATGTAAAGTAGACACCATATTCAAATTAGAATGGAAGTGCACTGGGGGCGTGAAAGAAGAAATCCAAGTGCAGTGACACGCCCCCAGTGCACTTCCAGGCTAATTTGCAAATCTCTCCTATGTTTCAGCTCTCTTACCATCACTCATATGTGCAGCGTGGGTGGGGGCTTCCTCATTCATGTGCTGGAGGGTCCATTCTGCAGTGCTATAGCAAGTAACATGAAATAAATTAAATTTAAATTGCATTACTGCTCTAGAAAATGGGAAAAAACTAAGATACTGAGCACATAATTTGGCCAATTCATGAATGCCCAGCAGCCAATGACAAGGCGATCTTTTTGTTGGAATCCTCTCCTAATGTGAATCCTCTCCTAGGCTGAAGCCTACATTTATATGGGTAGGTAGGATCCTGTTGTAATTAAAACCACCCCGGGCTGATGGGTGGAGATAGGTTCCCAGCAAAAAAGGTCGCCTTGCCGTGACTGCTGGGCATGCATCGAGCAAAAGAAGGTCGCCTTGCCGTGGCTGCTAGGCATGCACCCAGCAAAACAAGGTCGCCTTGTCGTGACTGCTGGGCATGCACCCAGCAAAAGAAGGTCGCCTTGTCGTGACTTGGGCATGCACCCAGCAAAAGAAGGTCGTCTTGCCGTGACTGCTGGGCGTGCACCCAGCAAAAAAAAAGGTCACCTTGCCGTGGCTACTTGGCATGCACCCAGAAAAAGAAGGTCGCCTTGCCGTGGCTGCTGGCCATGCATGAATTGGCCAAATTATGCGCTAAGTATCTTCCTTTTATCCTATTTTATACAGCAGTAATGCAATTCAAATTTCATTTATTTCATGTTTACATGCTATAGCGTTACAGAGTGCAACTTTGTTAGTTATGTATTTGGATGGCTACTCTTAGTATGCACCTGTTCACACCCATTTTCTTTTCGGAAGTGATGGTCAGTCTTTTGTTATTTATGAAGGGGTTCCTCCATCATTTACATTACATTTATCTATGGATTCCCCGTATATTCTCATATTTAGAATCCCCATATAACGAGTATTAATCCCATTTACAGACATCTTGTCATTTCTCCGTTATATTGCTGTATTATCTATGTAGGAATAATATCCTCTAATACATTTCATTTCTTCATCATTATTTTAGAAACAACTGAGCTGTCGAATCCTAACAATGGAATTAGTGAGATCCCGGAGATCCAAGAATCCGTAAGTATCATAGAGGGGGATGCGTGTGTGTCATCAGATCATGGGGTGTGAATGACTCGTCCAGTATTATCCCCCATACAACCATGGTACGTCTCTATTCTAAGTGTAGATGACCCTATGGTGTTAATTACATGTGAATTACAGGGAATCTGTCACCAGGTTTATGCTATTTGGTCTGAGAGAAGCATGATGCAGGGACAGAGACCCTGATTCCATGTGTTGATTACTTTACTCGGTGGAGCAGTTGTGATAAAATCACTATTTTTTTCTGCTGCAGAGCTCTGAATGCTGAGTCTTGTATAACCCCGCCCACACCATTGATTGGCAGCTTTCTGTGTACACTGTGCATAGGCAGAAAGCTGCTAATCAGTGGTGGAGGCAGGGGTACAGAGCAATAGGACTACCTGGCTAGACAGATAGTCTTCTAGTGATAATCTACTGATTTTATTGAAACAGCCACACACAGCCTAGTAAGTAACACATCACTGGAATCAGGGTCTCTGCCCCTACATCATGGTGCTTTCAGAATACATAGCAAACACCTGGTGACAGATTACCTGTAAGTCCTCCTCTGTGTGATCTCCCACATTATCCAGAATTTTATAGTAATGTATGATGACCGTTGCAGGGCGGCTCCAGGATTTTGTGGGCCCTGGGCGAAAGAGTCTCAGTGGCCCCTTTAACACATACCACGATTCATGATGCACAGATACCGCAGATAAATATATATATATATATATATATATATATATATATATATATATATAGTACAAGGCCGAAGATTTCACTTCTTACATTACATGAGCGATATCTATTGTAAATTCCACAATAACTCAGAAAGCGGCGAATCCTCACAGCTCACAGGGCAGACCGGACAGTAATGTCCTCCACACAGTATAATGGCACCACATAGTCCTCTATACCGTATTATGAGCTCCATATATTGCTCCATATAGAATAATGGACCCCATAAAATGCTCCACGCAGGCTGTGCCCCCATATAATGCCCCATGCAGGCTGTGACCCCACACATAATGCCCCATGCAGGCTGTGCCCCCCACATAATGCCCCATGCAGGCTTTGACCCCCCACATAATGCTTCATGCAGGCTGTGACCCTCACATAATGCCCCATGCAGGCTTTGACCCCCCACATAATGCCCCATGCAGGCTGTGCCCCCCCCACATAATGCCCCTTGCAGGATGTCCCCCTCCCACATAATGGCCCATGCAGGATGTCACCCCCCATATAATTCCCCATGCAGGATGTCACTTCCCCCCCCCATATAATACCCCACGCAGGATGTCCCTACCTCCCCCCCATATAATGCCCCATGCAGGATGTCACTTCTCCCCCCATATAATGCCCCATACCTCCATACATAAAAAAAAAAATCAAATGCTCACCTCACTGCTCACCAGCTGTGGAGAGGTAAGTATTGTGCCGGCCGTGGTCCTGGGCAAGCATTGAGGGGGGGGGGAGCAAGGCCCGCCTACTCAGGGCCCCGGCACTTGCCTGGGTGTGCAGGGTGCTAGCGCCAGGTCTGCCCAGCGTCCGGTTTGTATCCTCCCAACATCATATCAGTGTAAATCATCTGGGACATAATATGGGGGGAGAAGTTTTTGCATCTGTAACTTTTTTCCTGCATCTTCAATAAATCAGTATTATTTCTTATTCTTTTATAGAGCGTGATGGATTCATTGGTTCCGGCGAGAAAGCCGCATATGACCGACTATGAAACTTCCAAACTCATCAGCAGTGGAAATTTTGGGTGAGATTTCTGTTGCCATAATCCACATTTCTCAGGGTTCCCTATGACAATGCTTCTGCCCCTGCACTCTGCCATTCAGTGTTATCATAGGGAAATTATGTGATCTGTAGCAAATCAAACTGTAAGGAAAGCGATTTAAATAATATAATTACATATAATATAATATATAATAATATAATATTATTACATTCGCCTGTGCTAGACTCTCATCTGTTCTTATGCTGCCTCCTCCACCTGAGCTTTTCTGCTCTCCACTCTGATCTTTGTTTTGATGGGGGGGGCTCCATTATGAAGCTGATCAGAGAAGTTGGCTACACATGGTCACATGAAGGGTGACACCATATTGACGTCAATGACATCTACACCCTCCACCATGACCATGTGGGCCCAATCACTGGCCTCAGCAGCAGAAGAGAGCCCTGGAGCACATTCATTTTGGACCAATTTTATTTGCACTAAATTGTATTTGGTCAGTTATAGCGAATCTGCCCAAAGAGAATTTCAGTAGATTCTCGTATCTATAATGTGACCTGGGTGATGGCTCCGGCAGAAGTGGCATTGTGGAGACCTCCAATAGGTGATCTATGTAGTGCTATTTTATGTATTTCTAGATGTGGATTTATAGTGTCGGCCAGACTTCTAGTATTAAACATATGCAAATTGTCTCTTCTGAGAGGAAGCAAACTAGAACTCCACCTATAGGAAGTAGCAATCCTAAAAGTCAATATCGACCCTTTAACAAGCCTTGTCACATGACTTAGGATAATAGCCAAAACCAAAATCTCAATTTGCAGGAACTGTGTTCTGGGGTACTGCCCCTCTTCAGTGCAAAGTGTGAGATATGGTTTGACTGGGTGAGAGGTGTCTGACCGGTATCCAAGGGGTTGACATTTCTCCTTGCGGACATGAGGAGACTTTTAAGCCACAATGCTCCTCTGGGAAATAGGATTGCTACTTCCCATAGGTGGCACTAGGGTGCTAGTTCTCTTCCTCTCTGAAAAGAGACAATTTGCATATTTCCCAGAAGAGCATTGCAGCTTAAAAGTCTCCTCACCTTGACATGCTTAACATGGCTTTTTCCGCAAGGAGAAACGTTACCGCTTGGATCCCGGTCAGATGCCTCTTACCCAGCCAAACCATATCTCACACTTTGCACTGATGAGTGCTTGTACCCCAAAACATAGTGTCCGAAAATTGAGATTTTGGTTATGGCTATTATTCCATGTCATGTGATAAGGCTCGTTAAAGGGTCGATATTGACTTTTAGGATTACTACTTCCTATAGGTGGCACTAGAGTTCTAGTTCTCTTCCTCTCTAAAGAGACAATTTGCATATTTCCCAGAGGATCATTGAGGCTTAAAAGTCTCCTCACCTTGACAAGCTTAACATGTCACTCTCCGCAAGGAGAAATGTTACCAGGATACCAGTATTAAACATATAATGATTTCTATATATGGATTATTAATAAGGATTTATTATAACCGATGGATTCTCCTTCTCTCCAGGGCCGTCTACTTAGTGCATCATAAAGACTCACACCAGACCTTTGCTATGAAGAAAATGGCTAAGCGGAACCTAAATACTGCACAGAGATTGGAATGGGCCTTTCTGGAGAGGGACATCTTAACATTTGCTGATTGTCCCTTTGTGGTCTCCATGCTCTGCTCCTTTCCAACTAGATCTCACCTGTGTATGGTCATGGAGTATGTAGGAGGTAAGACACATCTATTGTATTATATTCAGCCCATGTCTGCTTTCATCTTATCACTGCTCATATCATTAGGACATTGTTGGTTACTTCCCCACAGAGCATTTACTATAGGTTATCTATTACCAAGATGCTCGTAAATTCATTGATCTTGGTGCAGGGGCGCTATGGGGCTCATCAGTCGGAGGGGGTCTGTCGACGCTCAGCAGTGGGCAGCATCCCTCCACCTGTCATCACAATTTCAGCGGTATTTGCTTCTTCAAGGAGGTGGGGCTGGTGGGGGCAAAAATACTGAGTAGGTGGCTAGTAGGGGCCAAAATACTGAAAGGGGGCCGTATGACTAGATATGGGGGGACTGTGAATGCTGAGTGGAGGTCATCATATTAAGTGGGGTGCTGTGGGGGTCCTCACTCTGTATGGAGGCCCCCATTCTGTGTGGGGACATCATACTGAGTGGGGAGTTATGCGGACCATTATATTGTGTGAGGGACTGTGGGAACCATTATCCTGAGTGGGAGGGTTGCTGTGGGTGCCATCACACCGAGTAGGGGGTTGTGGCTGGCCTCCTTCTAAGTGGTGGCCTCCTTAGGAGGATTCACTGTGGGGGTACCATACTCATTGAGTGTGGGTGTGGGCATTTTTGGGAGCATCATACTCTAAAATGGCCATAAAAGTTGTATTGCTGGTGAGAACACCAAGCTGCTTCAACAGGGATATAAATATATTTCTTTTTTATTTTTTAGGGTGGGGGGCAATTACAACTTTTGATATGGGGTCTTGTGATTTCTATGTACGCCATTATCTGTGTGATCTCCCCAGGATGTTTCCGCTCACTGCTCATTATACATCATGGTTATCTGCTCGTGGTATATCATGGTCATCTGCTGTATAAACCCCTCACTGGTCATATTTCCTTTCTTCTATAGGTGGAGACTGTGGGACCCTTCTAAGCACCAGGGGTCCTTTCTCTGTCCCCATGGCCCGCTTGTACTTTGCAGAGGCGGTACTTGCCGTGGAATACCTGCATAGTTACGGTGTGGTGCACAGAGACCTGAAGCCGGAAAAGTAAGTGCCCCCGTAGTATAATAAAGTGGGGAAAGTTGTCATTTATTATCATTCAGTCTGTGAGGCTAAAACCATCTTCTCTTTTGCAGCCTCCTGATTACATCTACTGGACATATTAAAGTTACCGATTTTGGGATTTCAAAACTTGGTCTAATGATACCGAAAACTAACACCTACAAGGAATTAGCAGTGGACATCTCCAGAGAGTTCCAGGACCGTGAGGTCAGCATCACCTACAAGAACTTAGCTTGTTATTTGCAAATCTCATCACACTATTGTCTCTTCTCTACGTTCTTCCTTTCTAGAGAACTTTTCCACTAATATTTTATCTTCTGCATTGTGTTTTAACGATGATAACTTGTCATAATAATTGTTTCATCGATTCTCATCTCTATGTTCTGTTGGTTTCCAGTTCTGTGGCACCCCATGTTACATAGCCCCAGAGATCATCCTGAAAGAAGGCTATGGAAGACCTGTTGACTGGTGGTCATTGGGGATCATCCTGTATAAATTCCTGCTGGGATGTGTACCATTTGATGCTGATTCCCTCACTGAGCTTTATAAAAGGGTTGTCATTGGTGAGTAGAATAATCCGATCATTGCGTTGATTGGTTACATTTGTTTAGTTATTTCCTTTGCTTTATGTTACAGTCCAGTAAAGAGGTTTTATTTTCTGTAATTTTCTATGTAACAGGAGAACTAATTTGGAATTGTGATCGCGCTCCACCCCTGGATGCTCAGAATCTCATCACTGAGCTGCTCAGAAGAAATCCTGTGCGTAGACTTGGGACAGGTAACAGATATACTAGTATTAATATTCCCTTATTAGACCAAGGACATATCGCTCACGTCCATGAAGATCAGCATTTCTCTATCAGCTCATCTACTGTATTTCTAGTTCTCCACACTAAGACTTTCAGTTTATTTCCTTCATGTCGGCTCAGTTTTGTCATTAGTTCAGATTACGATAAACTGTTCAGATATGGAGCCATCCCTGACTATGTCCGCATCACTTTTGTTTTTCTTTTTCTAGGAGGAGCATTTGAGATCAAGGTTCATCCATTCCTGAGTGACTTGGACTTTGACAACATTCTGAGCCAGGAGCTGGAGTATGTTCCTCAGCTTGTTTCAGACGCAGACACCAGCTTATTTATCAGTAAGTAGAAGGAGACGTCATCTAGACTAAGCGACTGTTTGTCTCATCTTCCCTAATATGTGATCATCTGTTCCCATTAATATTAGTGATAAATAGTGACTGTGTTATACTGACAACCTCTAATAATACTTCATTACCTATTTCTTGTAGATCATTCTGATATAAACAAACATCTGGTCTCAAAGGATGAGGAAGGCACAAGTGAGAACAATGAGAGCCTTGACTTCCAAAATTTTACGTCATCTTCTGAAAAGCTTTGTAAAGTAAGTATGTGATTAATAAATCCAAAACATGTAAAAAAAAATGTAAAACAACTCTAAAAGTACATAAAAAAAATATTTTATATCTTATTTTTATCCGTATTTAGCTCTGTATCATCGCTACCAGGATGGTGAACAATGAGGATCCCAATGCCCCTCCAGAGTATACACCAGAAACCAACACAAACATCTCAGAAATGTGAGTAGATTATAAAGGGTCATTACTTCATTACTGGGAGTTCCAGGCTGATCTATGTACACAACACCAAATATAGGACATAAATATCAGAATATCAAATGCAGCATTCACCGTTTCATGGTTAACGGTCATTGTACTTTTGGCTTCAGAAAATGCAGAAGATAACAGCCCATAATTGTGGCAGGTCATGCATTTTTAGCATTGCCTACTCTGTAGGAGAGCTGTAGTATTACTTGCCAGCCATTCTTGGTAGTTGTGTTCTGATCCATGGAAGGTAGTTTTGAGCAGAAAACCTTCCCCACTATGACAGTCATATGTCCTATTAGGCCTTATAGTCAGTGTTCTTATAGTGAGACAACCCATTTTATACTGTGTTTACTTACGATTTACATGTTTTTCTTCTTCAAACAGGCAGAAAGAATCTGTTCCTGTATGTAATACAGACGATGCTGTTACCATCTTGCCACCCTCGTCCCCATTGCCAGGTATGTACATGTCTACAGCACCAACAATGTGAATGTTGACTTCAAGGCTCAAATATTTCCACATGGTTTTTCTGGTCTACTATGTTATCCATGTTTCATGGATCTCAGCTATGTTGACCATGGGTTCGTACTGTATCCCTATTTCCCTAATTTTGTACAGGAGTTTTTTTTCATGTATTCTGTATATTACGTTGCATCATCTATTAACCTAGTGAGATATAGCGACTGTGTTATACTGACACCCTCTAACAATCCTTCATTACCTATGTCTTGTAGATCACTCTGATGAAAACAACCATCTGATCTCAGAGGATAAGGAGGGCACAAGTGAGGACGATGAGAACTTTATCTTCCGAATATTTGCATCATCATCTTCTGAGAGGCTTTCTAAAGTAAGTATGTGATCGATAAATCCAAAATATGTACAAAAAAAGGATCTATAAAATTAAAAAGTATGTATATTTAATAACTTATTGTTATCCACATTTAGCACTCTACCACCACTAACGGGATGGTGAACAACGAGGATCCCAAGGCCCCTCCAGAGTGTACACCAGAATCGAACACAAACATCTCAGAAATGTGAGTAGATTATGGGGTCATTACTGGGAGCTCCAGGCTGATATATGTGCACAACACCAAATATAGGACATAAATACCATAATATCAAATGTAGCATCCACCGCCCCATGGTTATGGGTCATTGTGCTTTCAGCTTTCGGAATTGTTGGATATAACAGCCCATAATTGTGGCCGGTCATGCACTTTTAGTGCTGCCCTCACTGTAGGAGAGATGTAGTATGAAATGCCGGCCATTCTTGGTAGTTGTTTTCCTCTCAGCTCTCTATAAAAGGTAGTCTTGAGCAGAAGACCTTCCCACTATGACAGTCATATGTCCTACTAGGCCTTATAGTCGGTGTTCTTCTAGTGAGACAACCCCTTTTATACGGAGTTTACTTGAGATTTACATGTTTTTCTTCTTCAAACAGGCAGAAAGTATCTGTTCCTGTATGTAATACAGACGATGCTGTTACCATCTTGCCACCCTCGTCCCCATTGCCAGGTATGTACATGTCTACAGCACCAGCAATGTGAATGGTGACTTCAAGGCTCAAATATTCCCACATGGTTTTATACAATACTATAGGTCTCTTATGTTATCCATATTATGACAAAGCAGATCCTATAAGAATATATTGTTACTGATTTTTTTTTTAATTTTTCATCAGAATTTCCATCTCATGAAGAAAGAAAATCGGCAATAAATCTGAGTATGGAGCAACAAAACTCAGAAAATGGAAAAAATGGGAAAAAGAGACGAGGTAAGTGTGAGAATCAACTCCATGTTGTGTGATGTCAGTGAGAATAATTCATGTGGAGTAGATGTCATCTGTCAGTGATGGGATTGTCACATGTATGATTGCTGACAATGACCCCTGACCTCTGTATGATAATATTCCTCTGCCGTCCGGCCACAGTGACTGCACAGCATTATCATGTAATATGGAGTCCCATCACTTACATTATATTTATTTCTCTTCTCATAGGTTCCATCTTCCGCCGGATCTTATCATCCTGCCGGCGTGGATTATCCAGGGCTGCTCGCGCATTTGCATGCTGTCACTGTTGCCCTAAAACCATCTAAAAGACGGGACACCTAAGCATCCAGCGCCCTGAAGTCCAGCAGATCCATCATCACTGCTGGAGCTGTATAGAAGGACCTTCACCATCTACCTGTGGCCTTCTGACTGGTCAACCTGGACAAGTTTCAGTAACGCCTCTGTCATCGGGCTCCGCGGTATTCATACTGCTCGTCTGACTTGTCATTTACTGATCACCTGGTATCTGACCTCGGCTATCTTCCTGACTTTGATTTATTCTATTGACAATGTTCACGATTTTATTCATCCCATTATTAATTAAAAAAAAGTAAAATCTGTTACTGTTGCTCTGATTCCTTTTTGTCTTGAATTCACAAATACTTGTAACTCACTAATTGCTCTTCTTCTCACTAAATGTATTTCTCATTATCCTTAATGCAGCAGTCAGTCTCATATTTCTGTCCAGCAATTACACTGGTGCATCCACCCTGTACCAGTCATTACACTCATCCACAAACCTCTCCACACTGCTGCACAGTCCTGCATCTCTACCATATCTACACTCCAATGAGCTAAGATTAACATCCTCCATAATCAGGACCTCGCACTCTCATGTCCAAGACATTTTCTCTGCTGCACCAGCTCTCAGGAGTGCACTACTGCAGGCAATCAGGTTCATTCCCACTATCAGAGATTTTAAGTGTGCAGTAGAAACAGATTATTTGTGGCAGGACTGTCAAATCACCTCACTATTCTAAGTTTTTCCTACAGCACTCAGTAGCACTTAATATTTGTACATATACAGATAATGGTTGGTGACTGGTTCATGCAGCCTTAATTCCACAAAGATAGAAATAAAAGGTCAACATGTTTCATACATTCAAACCATCCTTAATCATGGCAGAAAAACATAATTTTAAGTTCCCACTATGAATATTTGGTGAGATATCACAGCTGTGTATTTTCACAGCACAAAGAACGCATCTTACAGATCAGCAAATCACAGTGTGCTGACGCTTAGTGTTGTAGTTTTGAACAACACCATTCATTTTATCATATAATGTGTTGAAAAATGAGAAAAAATGCCAGGTTTGGGTTCCTTCATTTTACAGTGTGTATTGTGTTGTAAAAACAAACTGACAAAATGATTCAGAGTCAGTAGTACGATTACTGTGATACCAAACTTATAAGGTTTATATATATATATATATATATATATATATATATGTATATATATATATATATATATATATATATATATATATACAGTACAGACCAAAAGTTTGGACACACCTTCTAATTTAAAGATTTTTCTGTATTTTCATGACTATGAAAATTGTACATTCACACTGAAGGCATCAAAACTATGAATTAACACATGTGGAATTATATACTTAACAAAAAAGTGTGAAACAACTGAAAATATGTCTTATATTCTAGGTTCTTCAAAGTAGCCACCTTTTGCTTTGATGACTGCTTTGCACACTCTTGACATTCTCTTGATGAGCTTCAAGAGGTAGTCACCGGAAATGGTCTTCCAACAGTCTTGAAGGAGTTCCCAGAGATGCTTAGCACTTGTTGGCCCTTTTGCCTTCACTCTGTGGTCCAGCTCACCCCAAACCATCTCGATTGGGTTCAGGTCTGGTGACTGTGGAGGCCAGGTCATCCGGCGTAGCACCCCATCACTCTCCTCCTTGGTCAAATAGCCCTTACACAGCCTGGAGGTGTGTTTGGGGTCATTGTCCTGTTGAAAAACAAATGATGGTCCAACTAAACGCAAACCGGATGAAATAGCATGCCGCTGCAAGATGCTGTGGTAGCCATGCTGGTTCAGTATGCCTTCAATTTTGAATAAATCCCCAACAGTGTCTCCAGCAAAGCACCCCCACACCATCACACCTCCTCCTCCATGCTTCATGGTGGGAACCAGGCATGTAGAGCCATCCGTTCACCTTTTCTGCATCGCACAAAGTCACGGTGGTTGAAACCAAAGATCTCAAATTTGAACTCATCAGACCAAAGCACAGATTTCCACTGGTCTAATGTCCATTCCTTGTGTTCTTTAACCCAAACAAGTGTCTTCTGCTTGTTGCCTGTCCTTAGCAGTGGTTTCCTAGCAGCTATTTTACCATGAAGGCCTGCTGCACAAAGTCTCCTCTTAACAGTTGTTGAAGAGATGTGTCTGCTGCTAGAACTCTGTGTGGCATTGACCCGGCCTCTAATCTGAGCTGCTGTTAACCTGCGATTTCTGAGGTTGGTGACTCGGATAAACTTATCCTCAGAAGCAGAGCTGACTCTTGGTCTTCCTTTCGTGGGGTGGTCCTCATGTGAGCCAGTTTCTTTGTAGCGATTGATGGTTTTTGCAACTGCACTTGGGGACACTTTCAAAGTTTTCCCAATTTTTCGCACTGACTGACCTTCATTCCTTAAAGTAATGATGGCCACTCGTTTTTCTTTACTTAGCTGCTTTTTGCTTGCAATAATACAAATTCTAACAGTCTATTCAGTAGGACTATCAGCAGAGTATTGACCAGACTTCTGCACAACACAACTGATGGTCCCAACACCATTTATAAGGCAAGAAATCCCACTTATTAAACCTGACAGGGCACACCTGTGAAGTGAAAACCTTTTTCGGTGACTACCTCTTGAAGCTCATCAAGAGAATGCCAAGAGTGTGCAAAGCAGTCATCAAAGCAAAAGGTGGCTACTTTGAAGAACCTAGAATATAAGACATATTTTCAGTTGTTTCATACTTTTTTGTTAAGTATATTATTCCACATGTGTTAATTCATAGTTTTGATGCCTTCAGTGTGAATGTACAATTTTCATAGTCTTGAAAATACAGAAAAATCTTTAACCGAGAAGGTGTGTCCAAACTTTTGGTCTGTACTGTATATATATATATATATATATATATATATATATATATATATATATATATATATATATATACAGTGTTTAGCATAAATCAGTACACCCAAATAGATTTGTCAGCAAACCTGTAGTTTCCTTTCAGAATCATCATTTTATATGGGATACCATACTACAAAATACTCTCGCAAATTTGAGCCATTGAATGCAAACAAGATTTGGTATTTTGCAGACCCCAAAAAAGTAATTTTCTTAACAAACTCATTCAAGATCATGTTTCAAAAATGAGAACATCCCAGTAACAGTCTTAAGAGAAAAGCTAAGTTTAGACAACAAAATTCTAATTAACAAGAACTGAACCACAGGTAAGTGTAATTATTCATTAAACAGATGTCCAGCAGACAGGTGTCTGTAAAAGGAAGTTACTTAATAAAGAAAACTCCTTCCCATTTCATGCTATCAGCAATGGCACCACATAGAAGGGAAATGTCACAAAACCTGAGAAAGAAAATAATTTCTTTGCAATAAATGTAAAGTCTACAAGAAGATCAGCAAAACTTTACTTATCAGTCAGAATACTGTAGCAAAAGTGATGCAAAACTATAACAAAGATGGAACTGCAACCATCTTACAGAGATGTCCAGGCCGACTATGGAAGTTAACACCTAAACAAAAGCGTCCTCTGATGAGAAGGGTAAGTGGTACCACATAGAAGAGAAATGTCACAAGACATTTCTGAGAAAGAAAATAATTTCTTTACAAAAAATGTGAAGTCTACAAGAAGATCAGCAAAGCTTTTCTTATCAGTCAGATGGAAGTTAACATCTAAACAAAAGCATCTTCTGATGAGAAGAAAATCGATAGGCAAATTCATTGCTATTAGCTGAAGAAGTAGAAAGCCAAACTAGGGTGAGTGTTTTCCATGACACGACACGGTGTACACTGCAAATGAATGACATTCATGAGTGTCCTCCACAAAGGAAGCCTCTCTCCCTTAAAGCCCATGAACAATAAAAGTCCGTCTACAATTTGCCAGGGTCCATGCTTAAAACTATGAGGACTACCGGGACTCTATACTGTGTATGTGCATCTTATGTGTATGTCCGTATTTTATGTTTGTGTGCACTATGTATATGTGACGCGCCCTGGGCCTATGTGACGTAGCGTTGCGCACGCAGGGACTACCCGGAGCCGGATCTGATAGGGGTAGTAGTCTCGTGGCGGTGACCCGGTCCGTGCCCAGGGAGTCAGACTAAGTGGCGGTATATTAGCAGTAGATGTAGGATGACTACGCCACCCGTTGAATGCAGCTATGGAGCTGCCGCTGCAGGGCAGACCGCTGAGGCCGGTGGAAGGATGGTGCAGCGTAGATGATATAACCCCCAACGGGAGGGGTATGGCCTCAGGGCAGCCGACGTGGAAGATGGGGGTAGCAGGAACCACTCAGAGACGATGCGGTGTAGTTCAGGGTCTTTACTGGTGACAAAGACAGACCCTCCCGGAGTACTTGCTAGCGATCGGGGCCTGGTCAGTCCTTGAGCAGATGGGATCTCCCCTGGCCAGGTGGAGTTGTAGGCCTTCCCAACTAACTGTACTCTTCTGGCTACCTTGCTAGAGGCGGGTAAAAGTAGCCCACGTCCCTGAGTGTACCGTGTGGTGCTCACCCGTATGGCCGGTGACTCGGGGCCTTCTAGTGCCTTCCGCTCCACGACGGCGGTGCTGGTCCCACGCGTGTGACCGTGCCTTCGGGTTTCTGGGCCAGAGGACTTGAAATCCCCTGCCGGACGGTTTCTGCTGCTGGGTAAGGGTTAGTCCCCACAGCCTCGGACTCCGGGTCCGGTGATAACTTCTCAGTCAGGGCGAGCTCTGCAGCTGCCAGCCCCTGACTCCTTGTAGCACTGCTCCCACAGAGCTCCTGTTGTTTCTTCCTATGCTGCTTCTCTTCTCTGTCTCTACTTCTGGCATGGCCCGGGAGCTGGGCCCAGCCGGAGCCACAGCTCCCTGTCCGCCCTCCTGGCTCAACTCTCCCTTTGAACTCTCTAACCCTGCCTCAGCCCCAGGTTTATATAGGGGAAGTCCTTCCCCTCCCAGGACTGGGCAGGAGGTGTGGCATGCATAGGATTCCTGACCAAGAGACCTCCCACCTGCTCTCAGACATAACATTGCTGTTACTGTGGAAACCAGACCCCTGGGGTGCCACATATGCATACGTTAAAATGTGTATAGAGTATTAGCATGTGCAAATTTTATATGTGTGCCTAATATAAATATACATGGAAATGTATATGTAGGTGGTGCCTGATGGAGGGTGGGGGGCCCAGATCAGAAGTCCTGATTAAGGGCCCTTCACTGTCATTGTCTGCCCCTTATATAAACAGTAAAATCCTCTTTAATAACTGGACTTCCATTGGGGTGGACTTCTCATAGATGGCCAGTATGCATACTATATTGTGAATCTGGGCATCTCTCACAGAAAATCTGATCTGGATATGAGGGTGGTCTTCTATAAGCGGTGATGTTTTGGAGAGATTTAGGGAAAAGTCCCAATTCTTATCCATCGATCTGGTAATTTGAGTAAAATATTTGTGTTGATAACTGATCACAAAGTCACAAAATATGTAAGATTTGGCATAACCTGGTTCATTTTTCAAAAAGTTATGCTCAATTTTTTTAGCACCAAGTTTTGTTGCTTTTTGGTAGACTTACACTAACTTAGTATATTGTGTGAGAATTAAATGAATTATGAATTAGTTGGCGCATTTTACCACACTCTGGGGGTCCCTGACAGTCCTTCTTTACCGGCCCTGTAGTGATGCCAATGTAAACTTCCAAGTGACCGCGCAGTCAATCACTGTCACGAATGCAGGACAACCTATGATTAGCTAATTTTTGGGAAATCCTTATAACAAAAGGGGATTGAAAATATTTACAATTATTTTAAAAGCATTAAAAAAAAAACAGACCCAATACTTATAATTAGTTTGTTGAAAGTAGTCTAATTAAAGGGAGCTGAAAGGATTAGAGATTATGAACCCGATTCACCAGTGTTTTTGCCAGAAAACTGGCATAAAGCTCTTGAAAAGTTGCAAAGTTTTGTGACTTTTCCCATTTTCACATAATTTTAACTTCTTTAAAGCCCAAGACGTACTGATACGTATCTGCGCCCTGGGACTTAAGAGCCTGATACGTATTAGTACATCTTTGCGATCGCGCCCGCACACAGGCTGTGTGGGCGTGATCGCCGCCGGGTGTCAACTGATTGTCACAGCTGACACCCGGTGCTATGTGCTGGGAGAGGTCCCGCACATTAACCCCCGCAATGCTGGGATCGAAGTCGTTCGCAGCATTGCGGGGGCAAGGGGAGGTGATCGGGATAGTCACCTCTCCTGCCGGCGTCCAGCAATGTGTGCCGCGGCTTCCCGGATGTTGCCATGATGACCCGATTCACTGAGGGGTGCAGTTTTAAGAATGGTGTCACTTTTGGGTATTTTCAGTCATAAAGACCCCTCAAAGTGACTTCAAATGTGATGCGGTCCCTAATAAAATGGTTTTGTAAATTTTGTTGGAAAAATGAGAAATCGCTGGTCAATTTTAACCCTTATAGCTCCCTAATAAAAATAAATTTGGGTTCCAAAATTGTGCTGATGTAAAGTAGACATATGGGAAATGTTATTTATTAACTTTTTTTGTGTGACATATCTCTCCGATTTAAGGGCATAAAAATTCAAATTTTGAAAATTGCAAAATTTTCGCCAAATATCTGTTTTTTTCACAAATAAACACAAGTGATATCGAAGAAATTTTACCACAATCATAAAGTACAATATGTCATGAAAAAATATTCTCAGAACCAGGGGGATCCGTTGAAGCGTTCCAGAGTAATTACCTCATAAAGTGACAGTGGTCAGAATTGTAAAAATTGGCCTTCTCATTAACGTGCAAACCACTTTGGGTTGTAAAGGGGTTAAGGACTCTACCTGCATATACAGTCATGGAGGAAAGTGCTGGCACCCTTGAAATTGTTTCAGAAAATTACACATGTTTTATTACACGCATGTTTATTTCCTTTGTGTTTATTGGAACAACACAAAAAAACTGAGAAAAAAAAGGCAAATTGGACATAATTTCACACAAAACTCCAAAAATGGGCCGGAATACATATATATATTTTTGATGGGACAACACTGAAGATGCGACACTTTGATACAATGTACAGTAGTCAGTGTACAGCTTGTTTAACTGTAAATTTGGTGTGCCTGCAAAATAACTCAACACACAGCCATTAATGTCTAAACAGCTGGCAACAAAAGTGAGTACACCCCTAAGTGTGTTCTCAGCTGATGTTATTTGTGGGTTTTTCTTTGCATCCCGAACAATTTTCTTGGCAGTTGTGGCTGAAATTTTTGTTGGTCTACCTGACTGTGGTTTGGTTTTTACAGAGCATCTGATTTTCCATTTGTTAATCACAGTTTGAACACTGCAGACTGGCATTATCAATTCCTGGGATATCTTTTTGTATCCCTTTCCTGTGTTATACTCTTTTTGCCTCCCTTTCCTGTGTTATACAGTTCAACTACCTTTTCCCGTAGATCCGTTGATAATTCTTTTGCTTTCCCCATCTCAAAATCCAGAAACGTCAGTGGCTGGATCCCAGAAACTCACTCAGCTTTATGCACACACACTGATTACAAGCAAACAGGTCATACGTGAGGATGTTACCTTTAGTAGCCATTCAAACCCATTTGTGTCAAATTCTGTGCATGTTATCAGGCCAAAATTATCAGCGTATGTAAACTTTTTGATCAGGATTATTTGGATGTTTTTGGTTGTCATTAGTGATGAGCGAGCACTAAAATGCTCGAGTACTCGTTGCTCGGGTCGAGCAAATTGAAATACTCGGGTGCTCAACCCGAGCAATGAGCCCAATATAAGTCTAGGGGAAACTTGAGCATTTTTCAGGTGGCTCCCCACGGCGGTCTGCAGAGGGCCTAAAAATTGCCCAAATCGATGGGAACTGTGCTCAAATGACATGTGAACAGCATGGGGAAGACCCCTGGAAGCATCTCTGACTCCCAGATCACTGCTGTCAACAACGTCGTCAGAGTATTACGCCACTTTTACGGCGTAAGGAACATCCTTTCCAGGGTGATGACTTGTACATAAGGCAAAATAAATAAACAAAAACACAAATACTCCTACACACCTTGGGCTATGTTCACACGTAGCATTTTTGACACGTTTTTGCACTTTTGCATTGCTTTCAACCAAGACAAATGCATTCACCAGGAAATGTCATTTTAACATTTTACAACCTTATCTGGCCATGTGGTGTGTGACACATCATCAGACACATGCATACAGTGCTGAAAAGACATGGGAACAGCAAGGGGAAGACCTCTGTAAACATCTCTGAATCCCAGGTCACTGCCTAAATGTGTGCCCATCATAAGTGATCCTTGGCACATGCGAAGATGCCTCCCGCCATGCACCTGTCGTTGCAGACTTGCAACAATCACCGTCCACGTCCTTGTCCCACTGCAGTGTTCAGTTGTCCCTACCCCATTCCTTGGAATGCAAGCACAAGAATGCCGGCAGCCACCCACCCACAGGCTGCAATACTATACTGCCAAATTTTTGACAGCTGCTTGCACTTGAAATGTGGCCTTTTAGGCTCGTGGAGGCGGAAGCTTTTCATAACCTCATGCCGGCGGCGGCCGGGTGTCCATACTCGGTCCCCAGTCGCCACTATATTTCCCGGTATCGCCTCCGCCTTCCACAACCACGGGTCCAATAACATTACCCGTGCCCTCCCCAGTGCACTTACTGGGAAGGACCGCCTAACCACAAACACGTGGACAGGTGAATGTGGCCAGGGACGGTACGGAGCTAGTCCACAACTTTTTTTGCTAAGAGTTGTATTTAGCTCGGTGAAAGGACTGGCATAGAGGGAAACCGTATCTACCCTGCGCGTCATTTCTCCCAGAAAATCCTGTAATTGAGCTTGTTGCAGAAGCAATGGCAGCCCATCCAACATCAACTCGCACTTGTCAATGGTGCTTTGACACACACACATCTTTCTTTGCGCATTTAATTTCTTGAATACAGAGTTGGAAAATGGCCTGATCCGTAATGCGTTTTGAGAAATAACATGCATAAGCATGGCTGATCCGCATTAAAAAAGCAGCCATAGAGTGTCCAGGAACCTTCCCCCACACTTTTCTTAGCCAGGGCTGCTTTTCGGCAGGGTTGCACGGGCCCACCAGAGAACCAGAGACTCCTCCGGCGGGCCCTGGCTTCTCCTTCAGGAGAGTTCATAGTGCCGAGGTGAGGCCATGATGATGATAGAGGCCATCATCTGCTTAGTTTTCTGTTACTTGGAATGCAATTGCAAGTGACGCGCCCCCTGGGACATATTCCTTTCTTTCAGGGGAATACCCGGAGCCGGATCAGATGGGGGTTGTAGTCTCCGAGTGGCTGTGACCCGGTCCGTGCCCAGGGTGTCAAACTCAGTTGTATGTGGCAGACCTACAGATGTTATTAAGTTCTTTATTGTCGACTACGCCACCCGTTGTGTTGCGGTCACTGTGGCCGCCGCTGCAGCAGGGTCCGCTGAGGCTGATGGTGTTGGTGCAGCTTGATAGGATAACCCCCAACGGGAGGGGTATAGCCTCAGGGGGATCAGGTGCAGAGGATGGGGGTTGTGGTGGTGCAGTGTAGACGGCAATCAGAGACAGAGTCGGGTTATGCAGTTTAGGGTATTTACTCACTGCTGATGTTCCGGTCACTCCAGCTTCTAGTGACCACCCGAGCCGTGCTGCGTCCACCAGGTCCTGGACTCGGCCAACCCCCAAGTAAGTCCGGAGCGTGACCCTGAGCTCTCCTTCTGTCCTTTCCTCTGGCCGTCCCCACCAGTGATCCACCTAGGTCCAGCTCCCTCGGGCCTTCTGTTGGGAGGCCCTTGGCCTTGGGTTCCCTGACCCTCCACGTGGTATGCCTTCGGGGTGGATGTGGTGGGTGGCCGTGGCAGATGCTGCCCACGGCCTCCGGTCTCTGGCTAGGGTGTGCTTCTGCCCCCACCAGTTTGGGATCCGGTACCCTGTGCCGACTCTTCACCCGGGGATTTAATTTGGGTTCTTGGAGTCCTCTTTTCTGTTTCCCCCTCTGGGTCTTTCCTTCTCTTTCTCCTCTCTCACTCTGGGTCTCTCTTCTCCTCTGCTCGCTGACTTGTTCTCTGCAACTGACCCTGTTCTTAGTTGGTGCCCACCTTATATATCCCTCTATGTGTGAGCTCAGGTGACCAGCACCCAATGAGCTCCTAACTTTACCCAGGCTGCTCCCCCTATCTGCCCCTACACTACCTGGGATATTCCACCCCCCTCCCACTCCAGCCAAGGACAGACTCGGTCGTACCTGCACATTTCTAAGTGGGAGTACCGTTGGTCTGCCCTCCGGAAATGGGATGTGTGTAGTGCATGCAGCCTACCGAGCTCAGTTCCACACTCCTTCCTTACCCGGGAGTGGAATATCACACCTCTGGCTGAGGTGCAATACCCCTGTAGCAGCCGAATCCTCAGGGTGCTACATTCCCCCCTGGTAAATCACAGCACGTCCTCGGGCTGCAAAAGATAAAACCACAAAAACATACAATTTTTTTTTTCATAAACATCAACATATAAAACATATAAAACATCATATAAATTAGCAGCATCAATAGAACTTTTTATATAAAACATTCTCGTCGTCTCTCCTCCTCCTCCGGTCACTGGGCAACTGTTGACCGGGCAAAGTGCGACAGTTCCTTTTCTTAAGGTGGTTTGACAGTAAAACCAGTAGGGGGCGCTTTAGGAAGCGCAACTATGTACAAGGGTAGTTGGCCGCTCTCAGTCCTCGGCCAGGTAAAGGGAAGGGAAAGGAATGGCTGCTCACAGTCCTCAGCCTGTGGGATTAAAGGTAAAACGGGTGAACAGTTCACATCAGCTGGTCCCAACGGGGACTATATTTGCAGTAACAGTTTCTTTGTACCCCTACGGGTAACTATATACAGTCTCCTTCACTACCGTCCTCAACGACGGCGTCCTCCTGCTCTTTTCTTGTAGTCAGCTGTTGCTTTAGACCCGTCCGGGTCTTCTTGCTCCTCCTCCTCACACCGCAACTCCTCCTCCGTCAGGCGATGCACGTGGAGGGCGTAGGGTCCTTTGGCACACTTGTGCCGGGTAAAGGTGACCTCGTCCCCGATATAAAGGTCACGACCTCTGTGCCCCTCCGGCAGATGGGACTCCACGTCTCTGCGCGTGACAAAGACGTCGCCGGGGGTGTTGTGGTCTCGGATGAAGCCCCACCCGTGCTGCATGTTGAACTTGATTACAGTCCCGGTGGTGCGGGGACTGTGCGCTGCACGGGGGTCCCTCCTGGTCCGGCTCTTCTGCTCGGCGCTCCTTGTTTGGGCCTGTTGTTCCCGGACCCGCCTCTCTCTCCGCTCCCTCGCAAACTCCTCGAGCTGCTGCCGGCAGCACTCAGCACGCTTCGCTGCAGCTGCCCGGGTTTCTTGAGTGAACCCCATTAGATCTTCTCCGGTGGGGTCCCACTCAAATTGGGTCTCTTCAAGCGGGGGCGAGATCCTTATCACGGGCTTCGGAGCCGGAATCAGGGGTGCACACATGGCCCCAACCCTCCTCTGGTGCTCCAGTTCATAATATTCCTGGGGCCAGATGAAAGGCTGCCCGTCCGGCCACGTGTGCTGGGCAAACAAGTCCTCTCCCAGACGCGGCACCCTTGGTTTTACGGGCGCGGGCGCGGTGATGGTGGCGCCCGGGTTGCCCAGGCCTTGCGGCCAGGCCTGGGGCACCTGGAAGGTGAAGGGCACCGTTAGGACGGCGGCGCCCTGGGCTACCTGGCCTTGCGGCCAGGCCGGAGGCTCCGCGGAGGTAGGGGGCGCTGTTGGTGATGCGACGCCCGGGAATTCTAGGCCCTGCGACCAGGCTGGTGTTGCTTCCTGTTTTGCCACGCTCGGGGTCGTTGCGCATGGCGTCACAGGGGTCGCGGCGGCGGCTTCCGGTTGGGGCCTAGTCTGCGTCGGTGACATGGCGTTTTCGGGCACAGCAGGGGGACTTTCGGGCTCTGCGACGGGGAGCTGGGGCAGGTAAGCGGTTTCCCGGTTTGGGGTATAGACGTCCCCTTTACCTGCCTCCATGCGTTTGGCTCCCTTCTCGACGCCGTCTCCGGCCTTGGGTCCTCCCGTGCCATCCTCAGAGGCGGTCTGTCTCCTCATCTTGGCTGGCGTGCTCCGGGTCTTGGTTTGCTGGGCCATCTCTCGGCTCCACTCCGCCAATGTCTCTCGCTGTACCCGGGCCATCCTCCGTGCGAGGCCCTCCAGGGCAGTCTGTGCACACTCCCGGTCTCGGGGGAGCTGTGCGAGGACCTCCACTAGGCCTAGTGGGGTCGTAGTTTCCAGCAGGCTCCTGACCAACGGGTCGGTGCTGCTCTGCTCTTCTTCCAGCAGGCTCCTGGCCAGCGGGCCGGTGCTGCTCTGCTCTCCTTCCTCAGTCTCTAGCAGGCTCCTGGCCAGTGGGCCGGTGCTGCTCTGCTTTCTCGCCATCTCCGGGTAAGCTCCTCCGCTACTCTTCTCCAGGCTTCTTGCCTCCGGGTGCGCTCGCTCCAGACTGCTCCAGGCGGCACCCATCTTCGTTCTTTTCTTTCGTCTCCTCCCACTTCGAGGGCGGTCCCGGGGCAACTCGGTGACCATCAGCTCCAGGGGCAGTTCTTTCACGCTGACAGACACCTCTAGCATCACAGTCTCTGTTGGTGGGGGCGGTTTCCACTTTTGGCGCCATTTTCGGTCCCGGCCCACGATGGGAGGTGGCCTCTTACCATCTTCTGGCACGCCCATAATGGCGTCCGCTCTTCCAAGGCGGGAAATTTTCGGAAATGGCGGGAATCGCTTCCCAGTGGCGGGAAACTCTGCAGATGGCGGGAAAAAGCTGGAAATGGCGGACAACCGGCGGGAATCGACTGGTGATGGGGTCCGATGGCGGGGACCCTCCGGAACCGGCAGGAGACTTCTTTCTGAGGTAAACTTGTACTTTTCTTCAGGCACGCAGTACCCGGTTGTTGCGGGCACGTAATCCTGCCGACTACGCCAAAGTTGACGCGCCCCCTGGGACATATTCCTTTCTTTCAGGGGAATACCCGGAGCCGGATCAGATGGGGGTTGTAGTCTCCGAGTGGCTGTGACCCGGTCCGTGCCCAGGGTGTCAAACTCAGTTGTATGTGGCAGTCCTACAGATGTTATTAAGTTCTTTATTGTCGACTACGCCACCCGTTGTGTTGCGGTCACTGTGGCCGCCGCTGCAGCAGGGTCCGCTGAGGCTGATGGTGTTGGTGCAGCTTGATAGGATAACCCCCAACGGGAGGGGTATAGCCTCAGGGGGATCAGGTGCAGAGGATGGGGGTTGTGGTGGTGCAGTGTAGACGGCAATCAGAGACAGAGTCGGGTTATGCAGTTTAGGGTATTTACTCACTGCTGATGTTCCGGTCACTCCAGCTTCTAGTGACCACCCGAGCCGTGCTGCGTCCACCAGGTCCTGGACTCGGCCAACCCCCAAGTAAGTCCGGAGCGTGACCCTGAGCTCTCCTTCTGTCCTTTCCTCTGGCCGTCCCCACCAGTGATCCACCTAGGTCCAGCTCCCTCGGGCCTTCTGTTGGGAGGCCCTTGGCCTTGGGTTCCCTGACCCTCCACGTGGTATGCCTTCGGGGTGGATGTGGTGGGTGGCCGTGGCAGATGCTGCCCACGGCCTCCGGTCTCTGGCTAGGGTGTGCTTCTGCCCCCACCAGTTTGGGATCCGGTACCCTGTGCCGACTCTTCACCCGGGGATTTAATTTGGGTTCTTGGAGTCCTCTTTTCTGTTTCCCCCTCTGGGTCTTTCCTTCTCTTTCTCCTCTCTCACTCTGGGTCTCTCTTCTCCTCTGCTCGCTGACTTGTTCTCTGCAACTGACCCTGTTCTTAGTTGGTGCCCACCTTATATATCCCTCTATGTGTGAGCTCAGGTGACCAGCACCCAATGAGCTTCTAACTTTACCCAGGCTGCTCCCCCTATCTGCCCCTACACTACTTGGGATATTCCACCCCCCTCCCACTCCAGCCAAGGACAGACTCGGTCGTACCTGCACATTTCTAAGTGGGAGTACCGTTGGTCTGCCCTCCGGAAATGGGATGTGTGTAGTGCATGCAGCCTACCGAGCTCAGTTCCACACTCCTTCCTTACCCGGGAGTGGAATATCACACCTCTGGCTGAGGTGCAATACCCCTGTAGCAGCCGAATCCTCAGGGTGCTACACAAGTATGCAGCCAGCCACCCACCCACCCACAGGCCGCAACACTAAACTGACAGATTTCTGGGCAGCTCTTTGCACTTGAAATATGGCCTTTTAAGCTTGTGGAGGTGGAAGCTTTTCACAACCTCATGCAGGCGGCGGCCGGGTGTCCATACTCGGTCCCCAGCCGCCAGTATTTTTCCCGGTATCGCCTTCGCCTTCCACAAGCACGGGTCCCACAACATTACCCATGCCCTACCCAGTGCACTTACTAAGAAGGACTGCCTAACCACAAACACGTGGACAGGTGAATGTGGCCAGGGACGGTACGGAGCCAGTCCACAACTTTTTTTGATAAGAGTTGTATTTAGCTCAGTGAAAGGACTGGCATAGAGGGAAACCGTATCTACCCTGAGTGTCATTTCTCCCAGGAAGCCCTCTAAAGCTGCTTGCACTTGAAATGTGGCCTGAACATTACTGCTGGTACTTTTCTGTGGCAATTTTCTTGCCTCCTACCAGCCTGGAATATTTCCAGCAAACTATGGTACAACACCATGGTATTAGCACTGCCCCCAGTACCAGCAGCGAAGCCATCCTCAATTTCCTTCTCTGGAATTTTATTTGGTAGACTGAGTGGCTGCCAAAATAAATTTTCTCACAAAGGAGCTGATGATAGAGTGGCAGTAGGTTCAAGTTTCTCCAGCCTGTTAGATATTAGAGGGTGAACGGCAGCACATTGGATCAGTGGTTAGCACTGAAGTCTTGCAGCACTGGGATCCTGGGTTCAAATCCCAGCAAGGACAACATCTGCAAGAAATTTGTATGTTCTCCCACAGGGTTGGACAGTCCCACCAGAGAATTCTCTGGTGTGCCTTGGCTTCTACCTCAGGAGAGTTCATGATAGCGCTAACTTTGCAGCTGCTATGGGGCTCTTGAGCGGGTGAGAAAGGTTAGCCCTCAGAAACAAATCCTCTGGTGGGCAGAATGTTTTTCAATCTGAAACAGCTTCTCAGTGGGAGTTGTATTTCACAGCATGCCATATTCTTTAGCTCTGTGAAAGGACTGGCATATAGGGAAACCTTATTTACCCCGGTTGTCATTTCTCCGTCACCAGGTTCCGCCCATTGTAACACACGACCATGCCTGGCTGTATGTTCAGCGGTGAGAGCCACAGATCAAGCTGCTGTGTTACAGCTTTCAACAACTATGCAGCGCTGGGCGGTTTGTTAATTAAGCATTAAGCATGTTATCTTCAGCACAGCCTGCTGCTGTTTGGCCAAGGCAGTGCAGCAGTGCTGTCAGCTTGTGACTGATGTGGTCATTTCGGAGATGGAGGAGGAGGTGCATGAGCTGAACAATGTGATTACATTGAGGTTAAATTGGTGATGCTATTTTTTATACTAAAGAAAGATCCTATTGTTATGTTTTTTTATGTTATTTTTTATGACAAATGCATTCACCGGGAAAAGTCATTTTAACATTTTACAACCTAATCTGGCAATGTGGTGTCATCAGACACATCCTGTTTTATTTATGATGGAGGGACTCTGAAAGTCATAAAGCCTATTTTTATAGGAACATCAGACGGCCCTTACTATTCTTAAAAGGCCAGCAGTCGGCCCTAGCTATTGTTAGAGAGCCATCAGAGGGCTATGCTTTGTTGTTCCCATTATTAACAAGTGGGTCTCCTATACTGTTATTGCGCATCCAGTGACTGCAAGGGTTGTCAAAAATTTGGACGCAACCTAATACCCCTTTGAAGAGACATAGAGGAGGGTCTCAGTAAAAAAAATGTTCCCATTATAAAGGAGCGGGTCTTCTATAGTGGTAATGCCCATGCTGTGACTGCAAGGGTGGCCAAAATTTTTGAATAAAACACTAACAATTTAAAGACACAAAGAGCATGGCCACAGTAACAAGGTACGACATGTTCCCGTTAGAAAGGAGAGGGTCTGCTATACAGTTATAGGGTATGCAGTGAATCCAACGGCTGACAAATTTTAGGAAAAACCCCACTAAGAATTTAAGGACACACAGAGCAGGGCCACATTAACAAGGTACGACATGTTCCCATTAGAAAGGAGAGGGTCTGCTATACAGTTATAGGGTATGCAGTGAGTCCACCGGCTGACCAAGTTTAGGAAAAAACCCACTAAGAATTTAAAGACACATAGACCAGGCCACAGTAATGACAAATTCCCATTAGAAAGGAGAGAGTCTCCCATAGTGTTGGACTATGCAGTGACTGCAAGAGCTGCCAAAAATTTGGAGGCACTTCAATGGCCCTTGGAAGAGACGTGGAGGAGCGCATCATAAAAAATTGTTACCATTAGAAAGGAGCGGGCCTCCTATACTTGTAATGCCATGCACTAAGTGTATGGGCTGACAAACATTTACTCCTGGGGGGTATACATGAACATACTGTATAAAAAATTTTTTTTACGGGCATCATAAAAATGTAGCGCCCCGAGGGCTCGACCGCTACAGGGGTATTGCACCTCTGCCAGAGGTGTGATATTCCACTCCTGGGTAAGGATGGAGTATGGACCAGGGTTCAGTTAGCTGCATACAGCACACTCACCCCATTTCCGAGGGACAGCTCAACGGTGCTCCCATTAGACAGAAATGCAGGCACGACAGACCATGTCCCTGGCTGGAGTGGGGAGGGGGTAGGAATACCCAGTGATGTAGGAGCAGATAGGGGTTGGTTCCTGAGCGTAGATAGGAGCCCATTGTTTGCTGGTCACCTGGGCTCATGTTCTAGAGGGAGGTATAAAAGGTAGGCACCATCTTAGAACAGTGTTCAGTCAGAGAGAAGAAGTGACAGAGTGGGGGCCTCTGCAAGGGGCTCTTCTCCGTAGGCGGGCCTAGCCTCTGAGGCCCAGCCAGCACAGAGAGAAGAGAAGAAGAGAAGTTCAGTGAGTGGAGTAAGAGAAGGAGTTCAGCCAGAGAGGGCTGACAGGGAGCTGTGGCTCAGTCTGGGCCCAGCTCCACGAGGCAGGCCTAGGGTGAAGGCCAGGAACAGAAAGGAACAAGAACAGAAAGGAACAAGAACAGAAAGGAACAGAAGAGAAAGAGAAAGAGAGAAACAGAAGGGCTCAGGAACAAGACGGCAGAAGGGACCCTAAGAACCAACGAGAATACAGGGTGAAGGGTCAGGCAGATTAAGGGTACCGGATCCCAAGTTGGTGGAGGAGAAACAGCCCTCAGCCAAAGACCGGAGGTCGTGATCATTTATTGGTGCGACACCTCATCAAACCTGCTAGGAAGGCACCATATAGGACAGCGGGGAACGGGAACCACATTTACCCGCACAAGTCTGCGGCAGCTGGACAAAAGTGGGTCACTGGTGAGGCAGGCCAGAGAAAGGATTGAAGGGGTCCTGTGTCATGCTCCTGAACTGCCTGGGGTTGACCGAGCCCCTCACCTGGTGGACGCAGCACGGCTCGGGCGGTCATTGCTGACAGAAGTGACCCGGAGTACATGAACTGTGAGTAAAAGACATTGGACTGCAGTACGTTGTCTGTGTACTCTTTCTCTCCTCCAGCACTAACGGCACTGGGACTCTCTGCACCATCACCCCCACCATCCACTACACTGCCCTGGGGCTGCACTCTTCCCGTGGGGAGTCACACTACCTCAGCTGCATACATCATCAGCCCCAGCGATCTGCCTTGCAGCGGCGGTTCATAATAACCGCAATCCACGGGTGGCGCAGTCGGACATCACTTAGGACGGCTAAAGGACTACCACTGGTCTGACCACCCTAAGCCACGGAACCGGGTCGCCACTACTACCCCCACCGTCTCCCTATTGCCCGGCTCCGAGTGCCCCACGGCCCAGGGGCGAGTCAAACACCCTTAAAAAAAATTATGTGGGTGTTGCATCATGGACCACGGTCACCCTGGTGATATGGTGGTGGAGGATGAGGAGAAGGAGGAGGACAAGAGCAAATAGCCAAAATCAGGAAGCGTATACCCATGTGTGGGTGTGAAAAGGTGCATGGGAATACACCTCCCAAGAAAAGACACTGGATTTGAGTTTATGTTACGCTGCTATCATTCGGTGGTGTTGAGAAGTCTGGCCCAATCCAGCCCTTGTTCATTTTTATAAGAGTCAGCCTGTCAGCATTTTCAGTTGACAGGAGGATGCGCTTATCAGTTATAATTCCACCAGCGGCACTAAAAACCCGATCTGATAAAACGCTGGCGGCAGGGTAGGCCAGGACCTCCAAGGCATAGAGAGCCAGTTCATTCCACATATCTAGCTTGGATACCCAATATTTATAAGGCACAGAGGAATCACGGAGGACGTTGGTACGGTACGGCAAGGTACTCCCTCAGCATCTTCCCAAACTTTGCACTCCTTGTGAGAGTACCCTGCGCCTCAGGGCCTGTGCGATGGGAGGGTCTGAGAAAACTCTCCCAGAACTTTGACAGTGTTCCCCTGCCTCTGCTGGATTGAAGTTGTGTCTCTCTCGCCTGTACTCCTTGGTTGTCGAACGAAGTGTGCCCTCTGCCTCCAGCGTTTTCAGATGGGAATTTTTTTAATAGGTCCGCAACAAGGGCCTTCTGGTACTGCCTCATTTTTGTACACCTGTCCGCCTCAGGAATAAGAGATATAAAGTTCTCCTTGTAGAAGTGTCACCAACCAGTAATGACCTAAAATTTTGAGAATGCGAGGGTCATGGGAAAGGCAGCATAACATAAACTCAGCCATGCGTGCCAGACTACTAACAGGCAAGACTTCCGTGTCCTCACCAAGAGGATGACTGACCATGCTCTCCTCCTCCTCCTCTCTGTCCTCTGGCCATCCACGCTGAACAGACGGTATGACAGCTGTGCAGATAGCACCGTCTATAGTGCATGAAACTAGTTCCTGTCCTTCCTCCTCCTCCTCTTCCTCATTGTCACCCAATCCACGTTGGGATGAGATGAGGCTTGGCTGTGTGTAATCACCCTGTATGGTTAATTGCTCCATCTTATCATGCTTCGCCTGCAATGCATCATCTTTGATTGTGAGCAGAGAGCGTTTCAGAAGACAGAGAAGCGGGATGGTGACGCTAATTATGGCGTCATCGCCGCTCACCATCTTGGTGGAGTCCTCAAAGTTTTGGAGGATGGTACATATGTCTGACATCCACGTCCACTACTGAGGTCTTATGTGTGGAGTCTGAACTGAATACCGATAGCCTTTTTGATGCTGGTACTCAACAACTGCCCTCTTCTGCTCACAAATCCTTCCCAACATCTGCAATGTAGAGTTCCAACGTGTGGGGACATCACACACCAGTCTGTGAGCCAGAAGCTGCAAACGCTGCTGAAACACTGCAAGGGCAGCGGAAGCTGTAGCTGACTTTCTAAAATGGGCACACAGGCGGCATACTTTAACAAGCAGATCCGGCAGCTCCGGGTAGGATTTGAGTAACCGCTGAACCACGAGGTTAAGCACATGGGCCAGGCATGGTACGTGTGTGAGCTCGCCTCGCCTCTGAGCCGCCACCAGGTTCCAGCCATTGTCACACGCGACCATGCCTGGCTGTAGGTTCAGCGGTTTGAGCCACAGATCTGCCTGCTCTTTCAGAGCTGTCCATAACTCTTCAGCATTGTGTGTTTTTTCACCTAAGCATATTAGCTTCAGCACAGCCTGTTGCCGCTTGGCCGAGGCAGTGCTGCAGTGCTTCCAGCTTGTGACTGATGTGGTCATTTCGGAGATGGAGGCCGAGGAGGAGGAGCAGGCTGAGGAGCATGAGGTTCAGGAGCTGTAGACCGTGGGGGCAACCCTGATTGACCTAGGGCCTGCAATCCTTGGCGTCGGGAGGACGTGTTCCGTCCCAAGGTCCGACTGGGTCCCGGCTTCCACTATGTTAACCCAGTGTGCCATCAGCGAGATGTACCGTCCCTGCCCACAAGCACTTGTCCACGTGTCCGTGTTTAGGTGGACTTTACCGGTAACTGCGTTGTTGAGGGCACGGCTAATGTTTTGGGACACTTGCTTGTGTAATGTGGGGACGGCACACTGGGAGAAATAGTGGCGGCTGGGGACAGAGTACCGAGGGACGGCTGCCGCCATCAGGTTGCGGAATGCTTCTGTTTCCACAAGCCTAAAAGGCAACATTTCGAGCCAAGCAGTCGTGAATTGTGAGAATTTAGTAGTGTGGCCTGTGGGACGTTGGCTGCATATTTGCGCTTGCATTCCAAGGACTGGAGTATGAACAACTGAACGCTGCGCTGGGACAAGGACATGGACGTGCTTCCTGATGCTGCTACTTGAGAGTGTGCAATGACAGGAGCAGGGCAGGAGGCATCTTTGTACTATGGACAGGGGATTGACTTGCATGCACAACAGCAGAAGAAGCAATGGTGCCACCTGTAGACACTGTTCCTGGACCCTGGTGTTCGGCCCACAAAGTCGAGTGCTTTGCTGCCATGTGCCTCATCATGCTGGTGGTGGTCAGGCTGGTCGTTTTGCCACCCCTGCTGATGCTGGTCTGGCTCGTGATGCAAATGGCCTTTTTGGAGTTATCGGCAGAGTCTTTAAAAAACAACCAGACTCGGGAAGACCTAACAGTTGTAGTGGCAACTTCCTTCATGTTGGTGTTACGGGAAATGGTAGCCTGCCTTCTGTCTGCGGCCACCACACTGCTTCTTCCTGCCTGTTGAGGTGCTCTGCCTCCCTCCCCCTGTGTGCTGCTGTCCTTGCTCTGCATGTCCTCCTGCCAGGTTGGGTCAGTTACTATATCATCCACCACCTCGTCTCCCACTTCTGCACCCTGGTACTATTCCTGACTTTCTGTCAATTGTGTCTCATCATCGTCCACCTCTTATGACAGTTTCCCACCGTCGCCTTCGTGTGACCGTGGCTGCTCAAATATTTGGGCATCGCTACACGTGATCTCCTCTTGCCCCGCTTCAAGTGGACCGGGCGAGAGGCCCGAATCTATAAATGGAAAAGTGAACAGCTCTTCAGATTGTCCAAGTGTGGGATCAATTGTCTCTGGGTACTCGGCATGGTGGGAGGAAGGAGGATCAGGGTGAGGAATATGAGGTCCAGACTCATGGCTACTGAGACTTGACCGTGTGGAAGACAGGGTGGTGGTGGTGGTGGTGGCTAAGTGACTGGAAGCATTATCCGCTATCCAACCAACAACCTTTTGACACTGATCTGGGTTCAATAGTGGTGTGCTGCGGTCCCCTAGAATTTGGGACAGGAAGGTCAGGCGAGAAGATGTGGGTGTTTGTTGTGGCACAATTTCGGCTTGCCCACGGCCTTGTACTCGGCCTCTGCATGCACCATTACCATCACGTCCAGTTCCCCGTCCCTTGCCACGTGCCTTGCCCATTTTAAATGGAGGATAGTATCTTCCACGCTCACTACAAATGATTGAGTTTGAAGCGAAGTTATATGTGATCGGTGTGATGGAGAAAACAGAGTTTTAAATACCTGGCCTGTAGGTAAGTAGTGTGAACAGCAAACTGCTGTGAATTGCTTCACTGACACACTGAAAAAATGGAGGCCAGAAATGGCAGTATTTTCTGACAACGTATATGTGATCTGTGTGACGGAGAAAACACAGTTTTAAATAGCTGGATTTCTAGCGCTCTAATATGGAAAGGACCTGGCTGTATTCTGCAGTGCCAACAAGCAAATGGTGCAGAAAAACATTGTTCTCTGGATTGCTTTATAAGCAAATAATGAGGATTAAGATCCAAAGAAAAGTATTCCTCGCCCCTGAGACCTGGGCCTTTGTATAGAAATATCTAACAGCAGCAGAAGGCAGATTTGGAATGGAGCCTCTTGTGCTATATGCACTGCAGTCTGCTATATACACTGCCTGCCTGCCTATTTACACTGCCTGCCTGATATATCTGCAGATGGATTAGTCCTCAGAAGGACTGTTTGTTGAGATGTATATGTGTAATGTGCGGTTTTTCTCACTACACTACCTAATGCACGATCAAATCTCTCCCTAACGCAGCATCAGCTCTCCCTACACTGTCTGATCCAGAGTGACTGTGATGAGCATGGCGGCGCCAGGTCAGATATAGACCTGATGACGCTGTGCGGCCAGCCAATCACTGTAATGCCCACAACCAACATGGCTATGGCATTACAGTGCATGGCAGGCAATCCCTGCATGTTCATTGGCTCTGTAAAGAGCACCAAACATGCAGGGATGGGTCCCGACTTCCCGCCCGACCAACCCGGAAATACTCGGTGAGCGCAGAGCATCTCGAGCAGTGAGATACTCGGGCGAGCACCGAGCAGTAGCGAGCATGCTCGCTCATCACTAGTTGTCATTAAGATTTAAAAAGAGAAAACACAGAAATGTGACAGTAAATGGCTTCACCCAACCAATAACCATGAGTGGAGAAAAAGTGTTTTTGTTATCATTCATTTTTTCTGAAACAAGGCCAAGAAAGGAAAAATTCTGCCGGGGTATGTAAACTTTTGAGCAGAACTGTATATGCGCCAGCCCCAGTGTCTCCTATTCTATATACTCCAGCCCCAGTGTCTCCTATTCTATATACTCCAGCTTCTTCTGTGATGTATATGCTCTAGCCCCAATGTATCCTGTGATGAATATACGCCAGCCCCAGTGTCTCCTATTCTATATACTCCAGCCCCAGTGTCTCCTATTCTATATACTCCAGCTTCTTCTGTGATGTATATGCTCTAGCCCCAATGTATCCTGTGATGAATATACGCCAGCCCCAGTGTCTCCTATTCTATATACTCCAGCCCCAGTGTCTCCTATTCTATATACTCCAGCTTCTTCTGTGATGTATATGCTCTAGCCCTAATGTATCCTGTGATGAATATACGCCAGCCCCAGTGTCTCCTATTCTATATACTCCAGCTCCAGTGTCTTCTGTGACGTAGCTAATGTAGCCCTAATATCTCTTATGCAGAGGCGTCGCATGATAAAGCAGTGGGACACAAGCTCCCTGCCCTATCACTATCTCTTTCATATGCCACAGATCGCCATAGGCCTGCGGTTAACGAGATGTCAGCATCCTCACGCAGGTGGCTCGGTGACATCATTGCATCGCTCTGCTCTGCTGTCCCGCCATGGAAGAGGAGACAGAGGCCGTGATGTAGGGAATCAGGATTAAGTGAGATATTTTTTTAAATGATCGGGCAGTGGAGCCATCCTACTATATATCTGGAGTAGTGGGTCCATCATACTACATATGGAGTAGTGGGGCCATTATACTATATGTATGTGGGGCAGTGGGACCATCATAGTATATACAGGTGCATCTCACTAAATTAGAATATCTTCAAAAAGTTAATTTATTCCAGTTCTTCAATATTGTTTCAGTATGCTCCACAATCATGAGGAAGACTGCTGACTTGACAGATGTCCAGAAGGCAGTCATTGACACACTCCACAAGGTCCTAGAGTTCCAATTTTCATTTGGAAATCAAAGTCCCAGAGTCTGGAGGAAGAGTGGAGAGTCCACAATCCAAGCTGCTTGAGGTCTAGTGTGAAGGCTCCACAATCAGTGATGGTTTGGGAGGCCATGTCATCTGCTGGTGTAGGTCCACTGTGTTTTATCAAGACCAAAGTCAGCACAGCCGGCTACCAGGACATTTTACAGCACTTCATGCTTCCCTCTGCCGACAAGCTTTTTGGAGATAGAAATGTCATTCTCCAGCAGGACTTGGCCCCTGTCCACACGGCCAAAAGTACCAATACCTGGTTTACACACAACAGTATCACTGTGCTTGATTGGCAGCAAACTCGCCTGACCTTAACCCCATAGAGAATCTATTATAGAGAATCTATGGGGTATTGTCAAGAGGAAGATGAGAGACACCAGACCCAACAATGCAGATGAGCTGAAAGACAGCTTTTTGTATTGAAGAACTGAAATAAATTAACTTTTTGATGATATTCTAATTTAGTGAGATGCACCTATATATGGAGCAGTGGGACTATCATGCTATATATATGGAGGAGTGGGGGCATCATACTAAATATAGAGCAGTGTGTGTGTGTCACCCCAGGCCTGGATGCCACAAACAATAATCTGTTTCTGAAAGCAGGAGGGAGGTCCCCTGGTTAGGGACAATTAGCATACAGCACCTCCTGTCCCAGGCCAGCAGGGGGAGCTGGCTGCCCCTATAAAAGCTGGAACTGGGGGCAGGGTTAGAGAGAACTGGAAGACCTAGCTCAGGAGTGAGACTAGTCCCAGAGAAGGAGGGACAGTTCAGCTGTAGCTGAGGAGTCCGTGAGGCAGAGGAGAAACTGCAAGCCAGGGACAGAGGCGACGAGAGCCGGTCCTGGCAGAGAACCAATCTACTGGACATTGGGGTCCGAGGCTGTCAGGGTTACAAGCCCAGCAGCAGAGAATCAAGCTGCGAGGGATTTCAGGTCCCTTGGCCTAAGAAGCCTGGAGGCTCCGCCACACAGAGGGACCAGTACATCGAGGAGCAAGCAACAGGTACCCAAGGCCTGAGTCGCAAGCCATACAGGAGAGAAGTACACGGCCAGCTCAGGGACGTGGGCTATTACACCACGAAAAGGGGGATAGTCAGAAAGAGCATAGAGAGAACGGTAGGCCTACACACTCACCCTGACCAGTGGGGCTCGCCCGATTGCTCTCAGACACCCAGGCCCATTCCTAACCGGTACTGTTGGGCCATTAATAATATCTACAATAAAGACCCTGAACTGTTTGAAGCGGACTCTGAACTCTTACTATTGCGGCCTGCACTATCACCCCCAACATCCACCTACACTGCCCTGAGGCTACACTCTTCCCATGGGGAGTTATCCTACCCCTGTGCTGCACACCAACACCAGCCTCAGCGGTCTGCCTTGCAGCGGCGGTTATCTCCAACCGCAATCCACGGGTGGCGTAGTCGGACATTCAAAACACTGATAAATAGACTGCCACCATTTGGTCTGACCACCCTGAGCCACGGGATCGGGTTGCCACTACTACCCCCATCAGCACCGTACACTAGAAGGCCCGGTTCCGGGTACCCCACGGCCCAGGGGGGGAGTCAGCTTTGGCGTAGTCGGCAGAATTGTGACCAACCCGCCACAAACGGGTATTGCGTGCCTGGAAAAGACTCTATACATATCTGAGTGAAGTTTCCCGCCATTTGGGGCCATTTCCCGCCAATCGGAGCCGTTTCCCGCCATCGGGCGCCATCTTCGGGACGACGCGCGGGAAGAAGAGGGGCGTGGACGTCCAAAAACGCGTGAGACCTGAAGCCCCGCCCTACGCTGAGACGCTGCTCAAGGTCCTGGATGGAGATCCAGCGGATGCCGACGTCATCACCGAGCAACGCAAGGTCCTCTCCCAGAGCATCGCGAGGGAAGCCGCGGCCTACAGAAGAGGATCGCCAGAAGGTAGGCCACGGTTAATTAGGAGGGAGGAAGATGTCGGACGCGGAGGGACCCTCTACCACCAGCGTAGCCGCTGCAGCTGTGATGCCGTTTTCCATGCCCTATATCCATAGGCGGATTATAATGAGGGCAATCCGGGCGACCGCCCAGGGCCCCGAGCCTGCAGGGGGTCCGCGGCTCCAGGCGGGGTGTCTAATGCCGGATTGCCCTCATTATATGTGCGGGCCGCCGCGGCACATAGCGGTAGCAGTGGCGGGAGGGGGGGGCCTGGACTGCTCCCCCAGCAGCGGCCACCGCTACTTCTTCATCGGCCGGGCCAGCACTGCAGCAGTTAACTTCCCTGTGCTGGCCCGGCCGCGTCACTGCTAGGAGACATGGCCCTGTGCGCGGCTGTGTCTCCTAGCTGTGACGTCACACAGTGCGCCCCGGCCTGCAGTGCTGCACCGGAAAAGAGAGAGAGCAGGCAGGAGGAATTGAGCCGGGGGATGGTGAGTGTGTGTGTGTGTGAGCAGATGTGTGTGTGGGCAGGTGTGTGTGTGTTTGTGGGCAGGTGTCTGTGGGGGCAGGTGTCTGTGTGGGCAGGTGTGTGTGTGTGTGTATATGTGTGTGTGTATATGTGTGTGTGTCTGTGTGGGCAGGTGTGTGTGTGTGTATATGTGTGTGTGTGTGTGTGGGCAGATGTCTGTGTGGGCAGGTGTGTGTGTGTGTGTGGGCAGGTGTGTGTGTGTGTGTGGGCAGGTGTGTGTGTGGGCAGGTGTGTGTATATAGGTGTGTGTGTGTGTGTTTGCGGGCAGGTGTTTGTGTGGGCAGATGTGTGTGTGGGCAGGTGTGTGTGTGTGTGGGCAGGTGTGTGTGTGTGTGGGCAGGTGTGTGTGTGTGGGCAGGTGTGTGTGTGTGTGGGCAGGTGTTGGTGTGTGTATGTGGACAGGTGTGTATGTGTGGGCAGGTGTGTGTGTGTGGGCAGGTGTGTTTGTGTGTGGGCAGGTGTGTTTGTGTGTGGGCAGGTGTGTGTGTGTGTGGGCAGGTGTGTGTGTGTGTCTGTGTGGGCAGATGTGTGTGTGGGCAGGTGTGTGTGTGTGGGCAGGTGTGTGTGTGTCTGTGTGGGCAGGTGTGTGTGTGTGTCTGTGTGGGCAGGTGTGTGTGTGTATATGTGTGTGTGTGTGTGTGTGTGTGGGCAGGTTAGAAATTCTTGCCCTGTTGAACACTACACCTGACTTGAGGCCACCACCTCTTGGTTGTCCAATGTTCTTGCTTCTCTAGGGCTCTTCTCAGATATTCATTATACCAGCTCCCCAGAATACCAAAGTTAGGGTGGGTGACCGCGAGCCCTGGTGGTGGTCATAACTGCGGCCACCCAGGGGCAATACTCCATAACAACAATCCCCTGAGGTGGTGTAGGATGTAAGGACCTATTCACACTACATTCAGCGCTGCATTCAGGTCTTTACACAAGGCTTACAACTGAATCCCTGAAATTCAGGATTGTGCTGCCTGAAATGAGACATCTGAAAGCAGAGAAAATGGAGCCTAAAGATTCAGACTTTAGCCTCGGTTTGCCTTTGTTCAAATCAATGGCTATGTCAAGGCACATCTGAATGCCATTTTTCAGGGATTTAGATAGAAGCCTGGAAAGAGGAGATGAATGCATTGCAAAATTCAGTGTGAATAGGCCCTTATATCTGGAGTCTTGATATTGATGCCACAAGCATTTTACTTGTTTTTAACTTAAAAAAAAAATACACACACACAAATTATATACACACACACACACACACTATACATACACACACAGTATACATACACACACATTATACACACACACACACACACACTATACATACACACACACAGATGTGTATGTGGGCAGGTGTGTGTGTGTGGGCAGGTGTGTGTGTGGGCAGGTGTGTGTGTGTGTGATGTCTGTCTGTTTGTGTGTGTGTGTGTGTGTGTGGGCAGATGTCATTGTGTGATGCCTGTTTGTATGTATTTTTGTGTTTCAAATGTGTTTATGCGTGTCTGTATATGTTTGTGTGTGTGTATGACTGCATGCGGCCTCCTGCTGAGTATAGTTGGCGCCGTGCGGCCTCCTGATGTCTCTGGGGGGGCTCCGTGCAGCCTCCCGCTGTGTATAGATGGCTACGTGCGGCCCCTCGCTGTTTATAGACGGCGCCGTGCGCCCCCCCGCTGTGTATAGATGGCTACGTGCGCCCCCCGCTGTGTATAGATGGCTACGTGCGGCCCCCCGCTGAGTATAGATGTCGCCGTGCGGCCTCCTGCTGTGTATAGATCGCTACGTGCGGTCTCCCGCTGAGTATAGATGGCGCTGTGCGGCCTCCTGCTGTCTCTGGGGGGAGCGCCGTGCGGCATCTATACTCAGCAGGAGGCCGACCGTAGCCAGCTATACACGTATACTCAGCAGGAGGCCGCACGTAGCCATCTATACGGTGCCATCTATACACAGCGGGAGGCCGCACGGCGCCATCTATACACAGTGGGAGGTCGCACGGCGCCATCTATACACAGCGGGAGGCCGCACGGAGCCATCTATACACAGCGGGAGTCTCAGTGTTTTGCAAGAGCAGTCAATAAATTCTGCTTGACTAATTCTGAGCACCATAAAGTCTGGTTCGCTTCTAACCTGCTGTCTTCATTTTCAGCTTGCTGAATTCTAACTCATTTACTGTCATTCGAGACGATGCCTTTGCTGGTCTCTTTCACCTTGAATACCTGTAAGTGTTCCACTTAATGTCATATTTTTGATTCTGTTCTTCTTCATCTTTTGGCATGTGCAATTGTATGAGCAAGTATTCATATGAATTTATGACCTACTTAAACCTTGGAGGACCTTAAATTTTATTCAATCAATTTTTTTTCCAGTTTAAAACTATGGGACATATATGTGCCTTGGTCCTCAAAGGGTTTTTAAAGGGGCTGCAAACATAAATATGAAAAAAATAATTCAATTAGTGCTTTTTGTGTTTATTTAATTTTTATTTGAAGTCCATTTTTTTATATACCTTGAAATTAAGCTCTACCCCATGGAATGAAGCCCTACCTACATGACATCTGAGAGCTACATGGATCCCGCTTGTGAGGTGCCTGTCCGTCACTACTATTCAGTTTTAGGGTCCACTCACTAAGCCATATATTCTCTCATGCAAGAGAATAGGGCCAATTAAGCTAATGACACTCGGCTCAAACTCTGTCAGAGCTTCAACTGAGTGTGATCCGATTCTCTCGCAGCACAGATATGGAGAAGATGGAGAACTTACTTTCTCCATAGTCTCTGTGAGTGTTCATCGGACTGCACTTGGATGACATCCGAGTGCAGTCCAATGTTTTACGTGCACCCATAGACTTGTATGGGTGCACATGGTCCGAATATCGAATGAGATTATTTTCTCATGCCAATAATCGCACTGTCCCATAGTATAACATAGAGCCGAGTCCTATCCGATAAAACATCACATAGCATTCGGCCGTGTTATACGACAGTGTGAGCGAGCCCTTAGAGTCAAGGAATATTTACATGCAGATGATGATATTACTCTCCAAGTGTATATTTTTTTAGGCGAGTTCATAGTAAATGCTTTGCATTTTTGACATGTGATCAACTAAAGAGCAAGAAAGATTTAGGACCTCCCCTATAGAGAAACGAAAAATAGTTTGGAGGACTTGCATGTCCTTTTTTATTTATTATGAGAAAATCATAAAAGATCCCGTTTTTTAACCATGCTGTGACTTTCTGCTGAGGGAGAGGGAGAGAGCTGCCCTATTCAGAGTCTGTAATAAGACCTGCTGACAAAAGTGTTGAAGATACAGTCTAATGTGAATTAACAATGAAAACAAGTTAATTTAACAAATGGCTTGTATTTTTTTAATACAAACTTTTTTGTCTTTACAGCTCTTTTAAAGGGAATCTGTCATCAGGTTTTTGCCACCTAATCTGAGAGCAGCATAATGTAGGGTTAGAGGCACTGATTCCAGTAATGTGTCACTTACTGGGCTGTTTAGTGTTGTTTTGATAAAATCATTGATTTGTCAGAAGGTAATTATCACTAGATGACTAGTAAGTTCTGTAGGACCCCACCCCCATCACTGATCAGTAGATTTCTGTGTACACTGAGCATGGGCAGAAAGCTGCCAATCAGTGGTGTGGGTGGGGCTATACAGAGCGCAGCATTCAGAGAGCTGCTAGATCTGCAGCAGATAAAACTGTGATTTTCTCAAAATGGCAACAAGCAGCTGAAAAAGTGACACATCGCTGGAATCAGGGTATCTGCCCCAATATTGTGCTGCTCTCAGATGAGGCAGCACAATTAATATTATGCCAAATTAATTTCCCATGAACTATCACATGATCTATCACAGGGGATCATGTGACATGTCACGTGATAAATCAGGTGTGTGGAGGGGGCCCGCGCCTTCTAAACTGCCCGGGGCCCTTGCTACTCTTAATCCACCCCTGCCTATATCCCCGGAGCGGCCTGGATGCCCAGTATGCTGGCAAGTCGCATACCTTGGGTGACTTTAAAGAAAGGCTGTATAGCCTGTTCAAAGTTTATCCCCTGACAGAAGAACAGAAGGTAAGCATACTGATAGGGCAGTTAACTGGTGCGGCCCAGCGGGAGGTAAAGTCTTGGACAGCTGAGGAGAAAAGGACTGTAAGGGGGGTTCTGACCCGTCTACGGGACACCTTTGATACCCGTACCTCAGCAGAAATCAAAATGCGGTTCTATGGATGTAAGCAGCGAGCTCAAGATAGCATCCGAGATTATGCCCTAAATTTACAGGAAGCCTTGGGGGCAATTAAGCAAGCTGACCCTGGCAGCGTGCAGGATACAGATAAACTATTGACTGACCAGTTCATAGAAGGTCTGCTGTCCAGCGCCCACAGAACCCAGCTGCGCCTCATGGCCCTACAGAACCCCGATTTGACTTTTGCACAGTTCAACGATAGGGCCATCCGGGTGCTCCGAGAACCTGCACCGGGTGGCGCTGTAGCTTCCCGGCGCCCTGCCATCCCTTACCACCAGGGGGCGGCACCCTATCCCGCAGACCTTGTGGGGGCTGATGCGCAGGCCCTAAATCCATCCCCGCCTGCAAACCTGCACCATCAGGTCCAAGAACTAACAAAGAGTGTTGCTGCATTGTCCAGGACCGTACAGTCGTTACAGATGGACCCGTCAGGACCAATCAAGCTGGCTTCCAGTCCGGAGGATGTCCCGTGGCGTCGACGGAGGAGGATCCCGTCGTTCAGAGGGAGGCCCGCCGATCATTACACTGAGGATGGACAGCCGATTTGCCGCCGTTGCAGCCAGCCGGGACACGTAGCCAGGTACTGTACTTTAAATGGGTCCGACCTGGGGCAAAGGGCCAACCCCCAGGTATAAGGTCATCAGGCCCATCTAATTGGCGTGGTAAGTAGGTAGGGGAACACCCGGTTTTACCCGTAGTGCTGGACGGTATCCCCATGAGTGCACTGCTGGACACCGGGTCCCAAGTGACTACCATCCAATATGTACTTTTCAAGCAGTACTGGAGTGACACTGATATAACTCGTTATCCAGATGATGACTTGAGCATCATCGCCAGCAATGGTCAACCCGTGCCGCAGGTGGGGTTCAGAGAGATGACCATTAAGATTGGTAAAGTTGAACTGCCGGCACAGGGAGTGATCATTGTGGACATTGACCGTCGAGAAAGTCACCCTAAAATAACCTTGGGTACTAATGTGATTGAAAATTGTCTTTCAGAAGCAATTGTAATTTTGCAGCAGGTGGCGATGAATGTGAGCTCCAGCCAGCAGAGGGTCCTCCAGAAGGAGATAAGAGCCCTGATGAGATGGCAACAGGTAGAACTGTCTGGTGGTGAGATCGGTAGCGTGAGGAATGGATGAGCGACCCGTTCCCCATTGCCATGCCCCCCAAAAGTGAAATGATCTGGTGTCGGAATGCAATCGGGTTAAGAGGGAGAGACTACCAAGCCATGGTAGAACCCGTGTACTCAGACAGCAGGCCCACCATTTTGACAGCCCAGGGGGTGGTCGATGTCCGCCATGGAAGGGTGCCCGTCTGGATCTTAAACATTGGGGAAAGGGAAGTACACTTGCCTTGGTACGCTACACTAGCCAAATTGTATACTGTTGAACACAATGCTGTCAGGGCCATGGAACCCTTGCCTCCATCTCCCCAAGCAGAGGGTAATGGTTCCCAGAAACCCAAGGAGGACTGGTGCCAGAAACTCCACGTGGGTGCTGACTCCACTCCCTTGCACCAAAAACAAGGAGTCTACCGGGTGGTTCAAGAGTACGAGAGAATCTTTAGTAAGCACCCGCTAGACTTCGGCAGAGTGAAAGGGGTAGAACACCACATCCCCATGGGGAGCCACCCACCAATAAAAGAAAGATACAGATCTGTACCACCCCGCACACTATTAGAACGCAAAGGGCATGCTGAGAGAAATTAAGGAAGCCGGGGTCATTAGAGACAGTTGTAGCCCCTGGGCAGCCCCCTTGGTTCTGGTTAAAAAGAAAGACTGTACTATGAGAATGTGCGTGGACTATAGAGAAGTCAATCGTATCACCCATAAAGACGCATACCCGTTGCCTAGAATAGAGGAGTCTTTGGTCGCACTAAAATCAGCTAATTTCTTCTCTACTTTGGACCTTACTAGTGGGTACTGGCAGGTTCCTGTGGCAGAGGCTGATAAGGAGAAGACCGCCTTCACCACCCCGATGGGATTAAGTGAATTCAACTATATGCCGTTCGGGCTCTGCAACGCACCCGGGACCTTCCAGAGGCTGATGGAATGCTGTCTAGGGCACCGAAACTTTGAGACGGTCCTACTTTACCTGGACGACGTGATTGTCTATTCGAAGACTTACGAGGACCATCTAAAGCACCTGGCCGAGGTGTTCGATGCCCTGGCAGGCTTTGGCATGAAAGTGAAACCCTCCAAGTGCCATCTGTTAAAGCCGAAGGTACAGTACCTGGGACATGTGGTGAGTGCAGAAGGAGTAGCCCCCGACCCTGACAAAATCACGGCAATAAAGAACTGGCCAAGCCCCTCTAACATAAAAGAAGTGAGGCAGTTCCTCGGGTTGGTAGGCTACTACCAAAGGTTCATCCCCAGGTTCACCAAGATGGCAGCCCCTATGCAGGACCTCCTTATAGGACAATCTAAGACCAGAAGCCAAAAGCCACCCTTCAAGTGAGACAAGCCGGAAGAGGAGTCCTTCCGCCAGCTGAAGATGGCCCTCACGGGGGATGAGATCCTGGCCTACCCTGATTATGGCCAGCCTTTTATCCTCCACACAGACGCCAGTAATGTGGGGCTGGGAGCCGTACTGTCACAGAACCAACAGGGCAGAGAAAGGGTGATCGCGTACGCCAGCCGGAAGCTGAGGCCCACCGAGAGAAACCCGGAGAATTACAGCTCCTTTAAGCTGGAGTCCTTGGCAGTGGTGTGGGACGTAACAGAACGTTTCAAGCATTACCTGGCCTCTGTGAAGTTCACTGTGTACACGGACAACAATCCGTAGACACATCTGGACAATGCGAGACTTGGTGCCCTAGAGCAGCGGTGGATGGCCCGGCTAGCAAACTATGACTTCACCATCAAGTACCGGGCAGGCCGAGACAATGCCAATGCAGATGCCCTATCGAGAATTCCCCACTTGCCTGATGAGGGAGAAGATCCAGACGAGTTGGAGGAAATAGAGCTCCCTGCATTCCACCGGTACGGGGCCACTCAGTACTCCCACCGTGTAAGAGACAAAGACTTGACCACTGTCATGTTCAATCCCTTACCTCACCACGGCTGGGCTGAAACGCAAGATAGTGACCCTGCAATTCGCCTGGTGAAAGACCTGTTGACCCAGGCAGACGCTAGCCCTGGCTCGGACGCTCCAGAGGAAGCCAAGCAGTTATGGAAGGAGAAAAGCAGGCTATTCCTCTACGAAGGTAAGCTGTGCAGAAGGCTTGTCAACCACCGGACGCACGAGCTGACCTGGCAGGTAGTGGTCCCGAGACGAGATGCAGCAATGGTCCTGGAGGCCTACCATGACAGAGCGGGACACTTCGGGTGGAAGAAACTGGAGTTCCTACTGAGAGAGCGGTTCTACTGGGTCGGAATGAGAGGGGCCATAGAGAAGTGGTGCAGGGACTGCGGCCCATGTAACCTCAGAAGGAAGGACGGTACCAGCCAGAAGATGCCCTTGATGCCCATCATCACCAGGCAGCCTCTTGAGCTGGTAGCTCTGGACCATGTGAAACTGGCTCCAAGCCGGTTGGGCTACGTCTATGCCCTGACAATAGTGGACCACTATTCCCGGTTCCTGGTGGTGGTTCCTGTTAAAGACTTGACAGCCCAAACAGCGGCCAGAGCCTTCCAACAACACTTCTGCCGTCCACACGGGTATCCGGAACAGGTCTTGACAGATCAAGGTCCAGGGTTTGAGGCTGAAATCTTCCAGGAGTTCTGCAACCTCTACGGCTGTAAGAAGATTCGGACAACGTCTTACCACCCACAAACCAACGGGCTATGTGAGAAAATGAATAATATCGTCATTGATCTCCTCAAAACGTTGCCCCTGGAAGAACGCAGCCTGTGGCCGGAGAAGCTGCCAGACCTGATAGACTTATACAACCATATCCTGGTGAATGCTACAAATTGCACCCCGGCTTACCTGATGAGGGCAAGACCAGGTAAGCTGCCGATAGACCTGGAGATGGGAGTCCTGACCCCCGAGGACACCTCCCCAGACGCGGACTGGGATACGGAACGGCGGCTACAGTACAAGAAGGTACAGGAGAGTGTGGAGAGGAGTCTGGCTCAAGCGAGAGAAAAGCAAGAGAGGCTCTTCAACCAACACGCCCCTGCTGGTCCCCTGGAACCTGGTGAGCAGGTCCTGAAGCGGAAGAGAAGGCTTCACAAGCTAGATGACCAGTGGGAGAGCGACCCGTACACAGTACTGCAGTCCAACCACAACAACCCGAAGGTATGTGTAATTACCAAGGATGGAGGAGAAACCACTAGCACCGTCTCCAGAGACCACCTAAAAAGGTGCCCCAAGCAACTACAGAGTGCAGGAGAAGATCAAGATGACCTTGAACCCGCAGAAGACAAGAAAGAAATGATCAGCACAGTTCTTGGAGAGTTCCCCCGGTCCTGGACTCGGATAAATGATGCAATAGTGGTACCCGTCCTACACTTCCTTCAACCAACCCAGCAGGAACCTACAGGAGAGCAGGAGGAATTAGAAGACCAAGCAGCCCTAGAGGCAGAAGAACCCATGCCAGCAGCCCAAGAGAGTCAACCCTCTGCTGACAGTGAGCCTGCCATACCTGCGGTAAGCCAAAGGACCCGCAGATAGCTGCCTGCACTGCCTGTAAACCCAGCTAGAAGCTGTACCCTGAATGCTAGTGGGGAAAGTCAGGTTAGACCACCACCAGACAGTGGGTTACGCAGGTCAACCCGGAGCACTAGGGGGCAAATACCAGCTCGCTGGAAGATCTAAATGCTGTATATTGTAAATGTTTTATGTTTGTTGCCTGGTTGCTAATTATGTTTTTCCAGTCTTTCTAGTTCATGGACTAACAGGTTATGGACGCTGAATAACCGGAACTGTCTTGTAGATAGTTGCACTTGGTGCCCTCTTTCGAAGATGGCCACGGAAGAAAAACCTGTCCGGTGTGGCCTCCTTGTGGCCCAAAGTAGAGAGCTCAGCCTTGTCGCCACGCCCAAGGCCAGGAACTTGGGGTTTATGGAAACAGGTCCCCACACCGTGGAAAACTTCACCTTGTTGGGTGACATGGACACCCGGTCACGGAAGCGCTGTGACCTCAAGGACAAAATATACTTGTGTATATGTTATGTTGTCATTTATACCCTGTATTTGTGGTTCCTGTTTAGTCCGAAGTACTAAATTTTACTAGGGGAGAATGTGTCACCCCAGGCCTGGATGCCACAAACAATAATCTGTGTCTGAGAGGAGGAGGGAGGTCCACTGGTTAGGGACAATTAGCATACAGCACCTCCTGTCCCAGGCCAGCAGGGGGAGTTGGCTGCCCCTATAAAAGCTGGAACTGGGGGCAGGGTTAGAGAGAACTGGAAGACCTAGCTCAGGAGTGAGACTAGTCCCAGAGAAGGAGGGACAGTTCAGCTGTAGCTGAGGAGTCCGTGAGGCAGAGGAGAAACTGCAAGCCAGGGACAGAGGCGACGAGAGCCGGTCCTGGAAGAGAACCAATCTACCGGGCATTGGGGTCCGGGGCTGTCAGGGTTACAAGCCCAGCAGCAGAGAACCAACCTGCGAGGGATTTCAGGTCCCTTGGCCTAAGAATCCTGGAGGCTCCGCCACACAGAGGGACCAGTACAGCGAGGAGCAAGCAACAGGTACCCAAGGCCCTAGTCGCATGCCATACAGGCGAGAAGTACACGGCCAGTTCAGGGACGTGGGCTATTACACCACGAAAAGGGGGATAGTCAGAAAGAGCATAGAGAGAACGGTAGGCCTACACACTCACCCTGACCAGTGGGGCTCGCCCGAATGCTCTCAGACACCCAGGCCCATTCCTAACCGGTACTGTTGGGTCATTAATAATATCTACAATAAAGACCCTGAACTGTTTGAAGCGGACTCTGAACTCTTACTATTGCGGCCTGCACTATCACCCCCAACATCCACCTACACTGCCCTGAGGCTACACTCTTCCCGTGGGGAGTTATCCTACACCTGTGCTGCACACCAACACCAGCCTCAGCAGTCTGCCTTGCAGCGGCGGTTATCCCTGACCGCAATCCACGGGTGGCGTAGTCGGACATTCAAAACACTGATAAATAGACTGCCACCATTTGGTCTGACCACCCTGAGCCACGGGATCGGGTTACCACTACTACCCCCATCAGCACCGTACACTAGAAGGCCCGGTTCCGTGTACCCCACGGCCCAGGGGGCGAGTCATGTGCATCAAATTATACATACAGATATGGGGCAGTGGGGCTTCATACTATATACAGGTGCTTCTCACAAAATTAGAATATCATCAAAAGTTAGTTTATTTCATTTCTTCAATGCAAAAAGTGAAACTCCTATATTATATAGAGTCATTACACACAGAGTGATCTATTATATAGAGTCATTACACAGAGGGATCTATTATATAGAGTCATTACACACAGAGGGATCTATTATATAGAGTCATTACACAGAGGGATCTATTATATAGAGTAATTACACACAGAGGGATCTATTATATAGAGTCATTACACAAAGAGGGATCTATTATACAGAGTCATTACACACAGAGTGATCTATTATATAGAGTCATTACACACAGAGGGATCTATTATATACAGTCATTACACACAGAGGGATCTATTATATAGAGTCATTACACACAGAGGGATCTATTATATAGAGTCATTACACACAGAGGGATCTATTATATAGAGTCATTACACACAGAGGGATCTATTATATAGAGTCATTACACACAGAGGGATCTATTATATAGAGTCATTACACACAGAGGGATCTATTTTAAGTGTTTATTTCTGTTAATGTTGATGATTATAGCTTACAGCCAATGAAAACACAAACGTCATTATCTCAGTAAATTAGAATACTTCATAACAACAGCTTGAAAAATGTTTTTAAAATCCGAAAAGGTGGCCTACTGAAATGTATGTTTAGTAAATGCCCTCAATAGTTGTTCGGGCTCCTTGTGCATCAATTACTGCATCAATGCGGCAATGTGGCATGGAGGGATCAGCCTGTGGCACTGCTGAGGTGTTATGGAAGCCCAGGTGGCTTTGATAGCAGCCTTCAGCTCATCTGTATTGTGGGGTCTGGGGTCTCATCTTCCTCTTGACAATACCCCATAGATTCTCTATAATAGAATCTCTATGGGGTAAAGGTCAGGCGAGTTTGCTGCCAATCAAGCACAGTGATACTGTTGTGTGTAAACCAGGTATTGGTACTTTTGGCAGTGTGGACAGGGGCCAAGTCCTGCTGGAGAATGACATTTCCATCTCCATAAAGCTTGTCGGCAGAGGGAAGCATGAAGTGCTGTAAAATGTCCTGGTAGACGGCTGCGCTGACTTTGGTCTTGATAAAACACAGTGGACCTCCACCAGCAGATGACATAGCTCCCCAAACCATCACTGATTGTGGAGACTTCACACTAGACCTCCAGCAGCTTGGATTGTGGCCTCTCCACTCTTCCTCCAGACTCTGGGACCTTGATTTCCAAATGAAATGCAAAATTTACTTTTCATCTGAAAACAACACCTTGGGCCACTGAGCATCAGTCCAGGTCTTTTTCTCTTTGGCCCAGGTAAGACGCTTCTGGCGTTGTCTATTGGTCATGAGGGGCTTGACACAAGCAATGCGACACTTGTAGCCCATGTCCTGGATACGTCTGTGTGTGGTGGCTCTTGAAGCAGTGACTCCAGCAGCAGTCCACTCCTTGTGAATCTCCCCCAAATTTTTGAATGGCCTTTTCTTAGCAATCCTTTCAAGGCTGCGGTTATCCCAGTTGCTTGTGCACCTTTTTCTACCACACTTTTTCCTTCCAAGTCCATTAATATGCTCAGATACAGCACTCTGTGAACAGCTGCTTCTTTAGCAATGACCTTTTGTGGCTTACCCTCCTTGAGGAGTGTGTCAATGACTGCCTTCTGGACATCTGTCAAGTCAGCAGTCTTGCCCATGATTGTGGAGCCTACTGAAACTGACTAAGGGACCTTTTTAAATGCTTAGGAAGCCTTTGCAGGTGTTTCTTGTTAATTCTAATTTACTGAGATAATGACTTTTGTGTTTTCATTGGCTGTAAGCCATAATCATCAACATTAGCAGAAATAAACACTTAAAACAGATCACTCTGTTTGTAATGACTCTGTATAATATATGAGTTTCATTTTTTAGGATTGAAGAACTGAAATAAATTCACTTTTTGATGATATTCTAATTTTCTGAGAAGCACCTGTATGTAGCAGTGCGGCAATTATACTATATACAGTCAGGAGTATAAGTACTTGATACACTGAAAATTTCGAAAGTTTTTCCACCTACAAAGAATGAAGAGGTCTGTTTTGTTCTACTTAACTGCTGCAACTTGGACCTTTAACAGGATTTATATTTCACCTATGAGAAAGCATACTATGTGTATTTGGCAGATTAACTCAGGCTTGTTTATGATAAACTGAATACATGGATTGGAGTCCTATTTGTATACAGAATATTGACTATTAATGCTGGCAGAGTAAGTCTTAGGCTATATTCACACTAGGTGTTTTTTTTCTGCAGCAAAACATAATCTCTTGGCAGGAAAGAAGTAGCGTCAAAAACGCAGGTTTTGGTGTGTTTTTTTGCAGTGGTTCTTGGTGCATTTTTGGTGCGTTTTTCAGGATCCCAAAGTTCAGCTTTGCTTCCACCATAGACACATGAAAACAGGTCACCATTGCAAGACATATGTTCATGAAAAAGTACACATTACAAATGTAATAGGGGGGGGTGAATTGGTCTGGAATAGTTTATCTAAGACCCTGGCAGTGCATTGAATTTGTAGGACACTATTTACTTTCACATTATGGTTTGCCATTGAGTTGCTCAGGCATTGTTCATTTTCACACCTCCCTGGGCCACACGTGTTGTTCAATCTCACACCTAGCTCAACCAATGTTTACTTTGTAGGCATCACTAATTTAATTAAACTGTAATAATCCAAGCTGCTATATCAGGTGACCAAGACAAGATGGTTTAAACTTGGGAAAATCACAAAAGTAAATGTGTGTCACATACTTGCTTTTTTCACTAAAAACGCAGCAAAATGTTCACACTAGGCTTTTTTTCAGCATTTTTTTCCACCACCCTTTTTTTTAATGGGTGAAAAACGCTGAAACAAGTGACATACTCTATTGCAAAAAGCCATGGAAAGCACAAAATACTGAGGACAAATAAGCAAGCTTTGTGCATGAGATTTCGGAAATCTCATAGACTTTGTTGGTACTGTAAAACGCAGCTGAAAATTTGCATAAAAAAGCCCGCTAAAAAAACGTCTAGTGTGAATATAGCCTTGTATAACAGTTCGCCAATGAGTTAGGATATATGACCACGATGCAGAAATGCTGCGGATTTTTCCTAAGCGTTTCTGCATCTCCCTGGATTGTCAAGCGCTTTGCCAAGTGATTTTAGCATCACTTGGAAAAGTGCTTGACAACTTGGTCACACTATATAATTCCATGCAACCGGCATGGATTTATATAGTGTGACCAAGTTACAATGCTGCAAATGCAGCATCAATAATAAAAAAAAAGAATAATAATGGTGAAAAATAAAAAAAAAACATTATACTCATCTTCCGATGGTCCTCGATCTTCTTCTCCGGTGCGTCCGGTGTCTTCGGCGGATCACGGTGCTGTAAAAGGACCTTCCATGACGTCATTTAGTCATGTGACAGGTCACGCGACCGCCGATGTCAGCGGTCGCGTGACCTGTCACATGACTAAATGGCATCATGGAAGGTCATTTTACCACCGCGAGCAGCCGAAGAGCCAGCAGCACCGCCGGGAGCAGACAGGGGCCATCAGAAGGTAAGTATATGTTTATTTTTTATTTTAATTCTATTTTAACTACAGGTACTATGGTACCCGGGTCTGGAGGAGAGTCTCTTCATCTCCAGACCCGGGTACCATCCACGCATTGAGTCGTATAGTATCCACATGTGTATTTTTAGTCATTCGGATGTTATGCGTTCCAATGCAAGTCAATGGCGGCTAAATCGCAGCGACTCTGCAAAATTAAAGGACGTGCTGCGGATTTTTCCGCAATGATAATCCGCAGCGGAAATCTCTGCAGCATGTGCACAGCACATGCGGATTATCATTGGGAACCATTGCAGACCTATCACCAAGCGTTTTTTAAGTGTTTCCGCGGCGGAAGTTACGCTGCAGAAACGCCTAAGAAACGCATAGTGGGCACACAGCCTTAAAAGTTCTATGGTGAAGAAAAACACGTGAGATAATAAATGCGAAATATACAATATTTCCCATAATATGACTGAGGATATCTTTAGGGTGTATTCACTGTTTTTTCTTCTGCAGCAAAAATGCTGTGTTTTACAGCACCATCTTAGTGAATGACATTTCTGAAATCTCATTCACATGCTGGTTTTTTTGCATTTTTTTTAAATCTGCAGCTTGTCAAGTCTTTCAGAGGTTTTGCAGCATTTTTCACCCATTCAAATGAATGGAAAAATAAACACAAGTAAAAACACCTGAATTTTAAGCAGCGTTTTTCCTGCCTCCTTTGATTTTTGAGGTAGAAAAAAAATGCTGCCAAAATCCAACTTGTGAACACACCTTTATCCTGGTTGTGTTCTAATTGGATATAAAATAGAACGGCCATGATAACATGGGTAGTTAATTGTATGGTGTTTTCACTTTATATATTACCAGGCCGCATTCTATTTGCGCAGAGCTGCTCCGTGAAGATTCTATCACAAGATTCCGTGATGACATCACAGGTGATGGTGACATCACTGCTCACAGTCGCTATATATGCAATGCACATAGGCTCACCCGTGCCTTTCTTGGCTCTATAGTGACTGATAGCACTTGCAGTTTTTCACTATGGCTGGAATTGTTTTGGACATTTCTCAGGTAAAAGCACTATTGTTGATCCTTATGATCAATCGTCCTAACAGTGTGCTTCTACCACCCGATGGCGTCCTCAGCTTCACTCACCGGCTGGTGATGGAGCTAGTAAAGGATTGCGTGACCAAACACCGACAACGTCGTCTAACGTCAGACTATCTGACGGATTTACTTCAGAACATCAGGACATTACTACACGAGGTAAGTGGCGGACACTCTGCACAGAACATCTCAATATTAATAGATAATAATGGAGGGATAGAAGCTTTTTCTTCTAATATATCGTATTTTGCAGACCATAAGACGTACCAAAAATTTTTGGGAGGTAAATAGGAAAAACATTTATTATAATAAAATGGGGGTCTGTCTTATAGTCCTGTCTTATAGTCCGAATTTTCGGTTTCTTACTGAGGGGGGTGGTGGCAGTGGAGCGAGGTCACAGGAGGCAGAGTCGCTGCTGCAGGAAGTCGGCAGTAGGAGTGGGGCGCTGCTGTGGGCCCCAAGCTGGGAGGAGCGAGGTGTCCAGAAGGTGCGAGGCTGCGGGCCCTGGGCTTCAAGGAAATATTAGCGGTAATTCAGGAGGGGAGGCCCTGCTCTGCTTATTGATTTCTCTGCAGTGGGCTTCAAGAAGTAGGCTGCTGGAGATGGCCAATACACAAATTGAGATCTCAGCTCGTCATTGAGCCGAGATCTAAATCTGCACATGCACTGCCTCCAGCGGCCATTTGCCTGAAGCCCACCGCCAGAAAATCAATGGGCAGAGCGGGGACTCCCCTCCTAAATCACCGCTAACATTTCCTTGAAGCCCAGGGCCCGCAGCCTCGCACGTCCTGGACACCCCGCTGGCCCGCAGGAGCGCCCCATTTCTACTGCCGGCTTCCTGCAGCAGTGACCCCACCTCCTGTGACCTCACTCCACCACAGCCACCCCCCTGGTAAGCTACATTCAGACAATTATTATTATTAATAATCTGTCTGATATGCTGGGGTGGAGAGCTCCAGAGTAGGGGGGATGCACGGGAGAAATCTTGTATGTGATTGTGGGAAGAGGAGATAAGAGGGGAGTAGAGAAGAAGATCTTGTGAGGATCGGAGGTTGCGTACAGGTAAGTACCGGGAGACTAGGTCACAGATATATGGAGGAGACAGGTTGTGGGTGGCTTTGCATGCCAAGGTTAGGGTCTTGAACTGGAGTCTCTGGGTAATGTGGAGCCAGTGAAGGGATTGGCGGAGCGAGGGGAAAAGCCAGGGAATAGCGGGGGGACAGGTGGATTAGTCAGACAGCAGAGTTTAGGATAGATTGGAGGGGTGCGAGAGTGTTAGAAGGGAGGTCAAAAATTTTGGAAAAAAAAGGATCTTATAGTCCATAAAATACGGTAAAACACAACGAGTCCCCAAATACAGTATGTAGTCATTGTATCTGCAGACAGAGAACCGATGTCACATACAATTTCCGCCTCCATTCTGACCGCTTTCATCTGAAAATTCTCTTTTCCATTTTTCCTTCTTTATAGGCTGAAGAAAGATCTCAGACTGAAGATTTGGCTGTCTTTAAAGAACTGGCCGAAAAAGTCCTGTCTATACTAGAACGCTCATTGGAACGCCCGGTAAGGATCAATATTAATAGACGTATCTTAATCCACTGTATCTGAGGAGACTTTCTGAGAAAAGGTCTGAAGATGGCGCGGGATTTGTATCGTTACAATTGGTGCATCTGTAAATGTTGGTTTAGTCCTTCATGATTTATGTATTTGGTGATTTAGTAAAATCTTCCACATATTAATTATATATATTATATCTATCAGGAAACAACAGGAGGCGACGCCAAATATGGGCAAAATGTGAGCCCGAAAATCCCTGACCCTAATAGGAGTCAGCCGGAGCTGAACAGCGATCTGATTACAGGTGAGCGATCACCCGACCTTCTACAAGGAATATCCAGATATTACAGAGGACGGAGGATAATGTTAGATTTACTCTCTACTCTGTGTAATGGGAACCTGGCAGCACATTGTTACATATAGAAGTAGTGGTGTGACGGTATAGGCCATTGTCCCCTAATAATAATTGTTTGTAGAAATCCAATGTGCCAGTCAGGAGAAATGTAAAGTAGACACCATATACAAATCAGAATGGAAGTGCGCTGGGGGCGTGAAAGAAGAAATCCAAGTGCAGTGACACGCCCCCAGTGCACTTCCAGGCTAATTTGCAAATCTCTCCTATGTTTCAGCTCTCTTACCATCACTCGTATGTGCAGCGTGGGTGGGGGCTTCCTCATTCATGTGATGGAGGGTCCATTCTGCAGTGCTATAGCAAGTAACATGAAATAAATTAAATTTAAATTGCATTACTGCTCTAGAAAATGGGAAAAAACTAAGATACTGAGCACATAATTTGGCCAATTCATGAATGCCCAGCAGCCAATGACAAGGCGATCTTTTTGTTGGAATCCTCTCCTAATGTGAATCCTCTCCTAGGCTGAAGCCTACATTTATATGGGTAGGTAGGATCCTGTTGTAATTAAAACCACCCCGGGCTGATGTGTGGAGATAGGTTCCCAGCAAAAAAGGTCGCCTTGCCGTGACTGCTAGGCATGCACCCAGCAAAAGAAGGTCGTCTTGCCGTGACTGCTGGGCATGCACCCAGCAAAAAAAAGGGTCACCTTGCCGTGGCTACTTGGCATGCACCCAGAAAAAGAAGGTCGCCTTGCCGTGGCTGCTGGCCATGCATGAATTGGCCAAATTATGTGCTAAGTATCTTCCTTTTATCCTATTTTCTACAGCAGTAATGCAATTCAAATTTAATTTATTTCATGTTTACATGCTATAGCGTTACAGAGTGCAACTTTGTTAGTTATATATTTGGATGGCTACTCTTAGTATGCACCTGTTCACACCCATTTTCTTTTCGGAAGTGATGGTCAGTCTTTTGTTATTTATGAAGGGGTTCCTCCATCATTTACATTACATTTATCTATGGATTCCCCGTATATTCTCATATTTAGAATCCCCATATAACGAGTATTAATCCCATTTACAGACATCTTGTCATTTCTCCGTTTTATTGCTGTATTATCTATGTAGGAATAATATCCTCTAATACATTTCATTTCTTCATCATTATTTTAGAAACAACTGAGCTGTCGAATCCTAACAATGGAATTAGTGAGATCCCGGAGATCCAAGAATCCGTAAGTATCATAGAGGGGGATGCGTGTGTATCATCAGATCATGGGGTGTGAATGACTCGTCCAGTATTATCCCCCATACAACCATGGGACGTCTCTATTCTAAGTGTAGATGACCCTATGGTGTTAATTACATTTGAATTACAGGGAATCTGTCACCAGGTTTATGCTATTTGGTCTGAGAGAAGCATGATGCAGGGACAGAGACCCTGATTCCATGTGTTGATTACTTTACTCGGTGGAGTAGTTGTGATAAAATCACTATTTATTTCTGCTGCAGAGCTCTGAATGCTGAGTCTTGTATAACCCCGCCCACACCATTGATTGGCAGCTTTCTGTGTACACTGTGCATAGGCAGAAAGCTGCTAATCAGTGGTGGAGGCAGGGGTACAGAGCAATAGGACTACCTGGCTAGACAGATAGTCTTCTAGTGATAATCTACTGATTTTATTGAAACAGCCACACACAGCCTAGTAAGTAACACATCACTGGAATCAGGGTCTCTGCCCCTACATCATGGTGCTTTCAGAATACATAGCAAACACCTGGTGACAGATTACCTGTAAGTCCTCCTCTGTGTGATCTCCCACATTATCCAGAATGTTATAGTAATGTATGATGACCGTTGCAGGGCGGCTCCAGGATTTCGTGGGCCCTGGGCGAAAGAGTCTCAGTGGCCCCTTTAACACATACCACGATTCATGATGCACAGATACCGCAGATAAATATATATATATATATATATATATATATATATATATATATAGTACAAGGCCGAAGATTTCACTTCTTACATTACATGAGCGATATCTATTGTAAATTCCACAATAACTCAGAAAGCGGCGAATCCTCACAGCTCACAGTGCAGACCGGACAGTAATGTCCTCCACACAGTATAATGGCACCACATAGTCCTCTATACCGTATTATGAGCTCCATATATTGCTCCATATAGAATAATGGACCCCATAAAATGCTCCACGCAGGCTGTGCCCCCATATAATGCCCCATGCAGGCTGTGACCCCACACATAATGCCCCATGCAGGCTGGCCCCCCACATAATGCCCCATGCAGGCTTTGACCCCCCACATAATGCTCCATGCAGGCTGTGACCCCCACATAATGCCCCATGCAGGCTTTGACCCCCCACATAATGCCCCATGCAGGCTGTGCCCCCCCCCACATAATGCCCCATGCAGGATGTCCCCCTCCCACATAATGGCCCATGCAGGATGTCACCCCCCATATAATTCCCCATGCAGAATGTCCCTCCCACATAATGTCCCATGCAGGCTGTGCCCACCACATAATGCCCCATGTAGGCTGTGCCCCCCCACATAATGGCCCATGCAGGATGTCACCCCCCATATAATTCCCCATGCAGGATGTCCCCTCCACATAATGCCCCATGCAGGATGTCCCACCCCACATAATGCCCCATGCAGGATGTCCCCCACACATAATGCCCCATGCAGTATATCCCCCCCACATAATGCCCCATGCAGGATGTCACCCCCCATATAATTCCCCATGCAGGATGTCCCCCCCACATAATGCTCCATGCAGGATGTCCCACCCCACATAATGGCCCATACAGGATGTCACCCCCCATATAATGCCCATGAAGAATATCACCCCCCCCATATAATGCCCCATGCAGGATGTCCCCCCAACACATACTGCCCCATGTAGGATGTCACCTCTCACCCCATATATTGCCCCATGCAGGATGTCACCTCTCACCCCATATAATGCCCCATGCAGGATGTCACTTCTCCCCCCATATAATACCCCATGCAGAATGTCACTCCCCCCATATAATGCCCCATGCAGGATGTCACCCCCCATATAATGCCCCATGCAGGATGTCACCCCCCATATAATGCCCCATGCAGAATGTCACCTCTCACCCCATATAAAGCCCTATGCTGGATGTCACTTCCCCCCCCCATATAATGACCCATGCAGGATGTCACTTCTCCCCCTCATATAATACCCCATGCAGGATGTCACCCCCCTATATAATGCCCCATGCAGGATGTCCCCCCCATATAATGCCTCATGTAGGATGTCACCTCTCACCCCATATAATGCCCCATGCAGGATGTCACTCCCCCCATATAATGCCCCATGCAGGATGTCACTTCTCCCCCCCCATATAATACCCCACGCAGGATGTCCCTACCTCCCCCCCATACAATGCCCCATGCAGGATGTCACTTCTCCCCCCATATAATGCCCCATACCTCCATACATAAAAAAAAAAAATCAAATGCTCACCTCACTGCTCACCAGCTGTGGAGAGGTAAGTATTGTGCCGGCCGTGGTCCTGAGCAAGCATTGGGGGGGGGAGCAAGGCCCACTAGCTGGCGCTGGCACCACTCTCCTCTGCTCACCGGTCCCATACCGCGCCAGGGTGCCCGACAGCAAGTGGGCCCCTCGCCTACTCAGGGCCCCGGCACTTGCCTGGGTGTGCTGGGTGCTAGCGCCAGGTCTGCCCAGCGTCCGGTTTGTATCCTCCCAACATCATATCAGTGTAAATCATCTGGGACATAATATGGGGGGAGAAGTTTTTGCATCTGTAACTTTTTTCCTGCATCTTCAATAAATCAGTATTATTTCTTATTCTTTTATAGAGCGTGATGGATTCATTGGTTCCGGCGAGAAAGCCGCATATGACCGACTATGAAACTTCCAAACTCATCAGCAGTGGAAATTTTGGGTGAGATTTCTGTTGCCATAATCCACATTTCTCAGGGTTCCCTATGACAATGCTTCTGCCCCTGCACTCTGCCATTCAGTGTTATCATAGGGAAATTATGTGATCTGTAGCAAATCAAACTGTAAGGAAAGCGATTTAAATAATATAATTACATATAATATAATATATAATAATATAATATTATTACATTCGCCTGTGCTAGACCCTCATCTGTTCTTATGCTGCCTCCTCCACCTGAGCTTTTCTGCTCTCCACTCTGATCTTTGTTTTGATGGGGGGGGCTCCATTATGAAGCTGATCAGAGAAGTTGGCTACACATGGTCACATGAAGGGTGACACCATATTGACGTCAATGACATCTACACCCTCCACCATGACCATGTGGGCCCAATCACTGGCCTCAGCAGCAGAAGAGAGCCCTGGAGCACATTCATTTTGGACCAATTTTATTTGCACTAAATTGTATTTGGTCAGTTATAGCGAATCTGCCCAAAGAGAATTTCGATAGATTCTCGTATCTATAATGTGACCTGGGTGATGGCTCCGGCAGAAGTGGCATTGTGGAGACCTCCAATAGGTGATCTATGTAGTGCTATTTTATGTATTTCTAGATGTGCATTTATAGTGGCGGCCAGACTTTTAGTATTATACATATGCAAATTGTCTCTTCAGAGAGGAAGCAAACTAGAACTCCACCTATAGGAAGTAGCAATCCTAAAAGTCAATATCGACCCTTTAACAAGCCTTGTCACATGACTTAGGATAATAGCCAAAACCAAAATCTCAATTTGCAGGAACTGCGTTCTGGGGTACTGCCCCTCTTCAGTGCAAAGTGTGAGATATGGTTTGACTGGGTGAGAGGTGTCTGACCGGTATCCAAGGGGTTGACGTTTCTCCTTGCGGACATGAGGAGACTTTTAAGCCACAATGCTCCTCTGGGAAATAGGATTGCTACTTCCTATAGGTGGCACTAGGGTGCTAGTTCTCTTCCTCTCTGAAAAGAGACAATTTGCATATTTCCCAGAAGAGCATTGCAGCTTAAAAGTCTCCTCACCTTGACATGCTTAACATGGCTTTTTCCGCAAGGAGAAACGTTACCGCTTGGATCCCGGTCAGATGCCTCTCACCCAGCCAAACCATATCTCACACTTTGCACTGATGAGTGCTTGTACCCCAAAACATAGTGTCCGAAAATTGAGTTTTTGGTTATGGCTATTGACGCGCCCCCTGGGACATATTCCTTTTTGAGGGGAATACCCGGCACCGGATCAGATGGGGGGTTGTAGTCTCCGAGCGGCTGTGACCCGGCCCGTGCCCAGGGCGTCAAACTCAGTGTTATGTGGCAGTCCTACAGATGTTATTAAGAGTTCTTTTGTGTCGACTACGCCACCCGTTGTGATGCGGTCACTGTGGCCGCCGCTGCAGCAGGGTCCGCTGAGGCTGATGGTGGGTGCGCAGCTTGGTGGGATAACCCCCAACGGGAGGGGTATAGCCTCAGGGGGGACAGGTGCAGAGGATGGGGGTTGTGGTGGTGCAGTGCAGACGGCAATGAAGACAGAGTCGGGTTGTGCAGTTAAGGGTGTTTACTCACTGCTGATGTTCCGGTCACTCCAGCTTCAAGTGACCTCCCGAGCCGTGCTGCATCCACCAGGTCCTGGATCCAGCCAACCCCCAAGCGAGTCCGGAGCGTGACCCTGAGCTCTCCTTCTGTCCTTTCTCTGGCCGTCCCCACTAGTGATCCACCCAGGTCCAGCTCCCTCGGGCCTTCTGTTGGGAGACCCTTGGCCTTGGGTTCCCTGACCCTCCTTGTGGTATGCCTTCGTGGTGGATGTGGTGGGTGACCGTGGCAAACGCTGCCCACGGTCTCCGGTCTCTGGCTGGGGAGTGTTTTTGCCCCCACCAGTTTGGGTTCCGGTACCCTGTGCCGACTCTTCACCCGGGGATTTAATTTGGGTTCTTGGAGTCCTCTTTTCTGTTTCCCCCTCTGGGTCTCTCTTCTCCTCTCTCACTCTGGGTCTCTCTTCTCCTCTGCTCGCTGACTTGTTCTCTGCATCTGACCCTGATCTTAGTTGGTGCCCTCCTTTTATATCCCTCTATGTGTGAGCTCAGGTGACCAGCACCCAATGAGCTCCTATCACTACCCAGACTGCTCCCCCTATCTGCCCCTACACTACTTGGGATGTACCACCCCCCTCCCACTCCAGCCAGGAACAGACTCGGTCGTACCTGCACATTTCTAAGTGGGAGTACCGTCGGTCTGCTCCTCGGAAATGGGATGTATGTAGTGCATGCAGCCTACCGAGCTCAGTTCCACACTCCTTCCTTACCCGGGAGTGGAATATCACACCTCTGGGTTGAGGTGCAATACCCCTGTAGCAGCCGAATCCTCAGGGTGCTACATTCCCCCCTGGTAAATCACAGCACGTCCTCGGGCTGTAAGACATAACACCAAAAACATACAAAATTTTTCATAAACATATAAAATATATAAAACATTATATATATAAAACTTTCTCGTCGCCTCTGGCTCCTCCTCCGGTCACTGTGCAACGTGTGACCGGGTACAGTGCGACAGTCTTTCTGGAAAACTGGTTTTCCTGTAAAACCAGTAGGGGGCGCTTTAGGAAGCGCAACTATATACAGGGGAAGTTGGCCGCTCTCAGTCCTCGGCCAGGTAAAGGGAAGGGAATGGCTGCTCACAGTCCTCAGCCTGGTATGGATACGGAATAACGGGTAAACAGTTCACTCATGCTGGTCCCAACGGGGACTATATATATGTAGCAACAGTTTCTTTGGTGCCCGGTCGGGTAACTATTTACATCTACTGCTCTGCCGCACTCAACGGCGTCTTCCTCCTGCTCTTTGCTTGTAGCTGGTTGTAACTTCAGACCCATCCGGGTCCTCTTGCTCCTCCTCCTCGCACCGCAACTCCTCCTCCGTCAGGCGGTGTACGTGGAGGGCGTAAGGTCCTTTGGCACACTTGTGCCGGGTGAAGGTGACCTCGTCTCCGATGTAGAGGTCACGACCTTTGTGACCCTCCGGCAGATGGGATTCAACGTCTCTGCGCGTTACAAAAACGTCACCGAAGGTGTTGCGGTCTCGGATGAAGCCCCACCCATGCTGCTGGTTGAACTTGATCACTGTCCCGATGGTGCGGGGACAATGCGCTGCACGGGGGTCCCTCCTGGTCCGGCTCTTCTGCTCGGCACTCCGTACTTGGGCCTGTTGCTCTCGGACCCGCCTCTCTCTCTGCTCCCTTGCGAACTCCGCGAGCTGCTGACGGCAGCACTCAGCGCGCTCTGCTGCAGCTGCCCGGGTTTCTCCGGTGAACCCCATTAGATCTTCTCCCGTGGGGTCCCACGCAAATTGGGCTTCTTCCAGAGGAGGCGAGACCCGTGCCACGGGCTTCGGAGCCGGAATCAGGGGCTCACACAAGGGCCCTAGTCTCTGCTGCCGTTCCAGCTCATGGAATTCTTCGGGCCAGATGAAGGGCCGCCCGTCCGGCCATGTGAGCTGGCTGAACAAGTCCTCTCCCAGACGCGGCACCCTTGGTTTTACGGGTGCGGGCGCGGTGGTGGTGGCGCCCGGGTTGCCCAGGCCTTGCGGCCAGGCCTGGGGCACCTGGAAGGTGAAGGGCACCGTTAGGACGGCGGCGCCCTGGGCTACCTGGCCTTGCGGCCAGGCCGGAGGCTCCGCGGAGGTAGGGGGCGCTGTTGGTGATGCGGCGCCCGGGGGTACTAGGCCTTGCGACCAGGCTGGTGGTATTTCCTGCTTTGTCACGCTCCGGGTCGAGGCGCGTGACGTCACAGGGGTCGCTGCGGCGGCTTCCGGTCGGGGCCTAGTCTGCGTCTGTGACACAGCGTTTTCGGGCACAGCAGGGGGACTTTCGGGCTCTGCGACGGGGAGTTGGGGCAGGCAAGCGGTGTCCTGATTTGGGGTATAGACGTCCCCTTTACCTGCCTCCATGCGTTCGGCTCCCTTCTCGGCGCCGTCTCCGGCCTTGGGTCCTCCCGCGCCGTCCTCAGAGGCGGTCTGTCTCCTCATCTTGGCTGGCGTGCTCCGGGTCTTGGTTTGCTGGGCCATCTCTCGGCTCCACTCCGCCAATGTCTCTCGCTGTACCCGGGCCATCCTCCGTGCGAGGCCCTCCAGGGCAGTCTGTGCACACTCCCGGTCTCGGGGGAGCTGTGCGAGGACCTCCACTAGGCCTAGTGGGGTCGTGGTTTCCAGCAGGCTCCTGACCAACGGGTCGGTGCTGCTCTGCTCTTCTTCCAGCAGGCTCCTGGCCAGCGGGCCGGTGCTGCTCTGCTCTCTCGCCATCTCCGGGTGAGCTCCTCTGCTACTCTTCTCCAGGCTTCCTGCCTCCGGGTGCGCTCGCTCCAGACTGCTCCAGGCGGCACCCATCTTCGTTCTTTTCTTTCGTCTCCTCCCACTTCGAGGGCGGTCCCGGGGCCACTGGGTGACTGTCAGCTCCAGGGGCGGTTCTTTCACGCTGACAGACACCTCTAGCATCACAGTCTCTGTTGGTGGGGGCGGTTTCCACTTTTGGCGCCATTTTCGGTCCTGGCCCACGATGGGAGGTGGCCTCTCGCCACCCTCTGGCACGCCCATAATGGCGTCCGCTCTTCCAAGGCGGGAAACCTTTGGAAATGGCGGGAATCGCTTCCCAGTGGCGGGAAACTCTGCAGATGGCGGGAAAAAGTTGTTAATGGCGGACACCCGGCGGGAAACGACCTGTGATGGGGTCCGATGGCGTGGACCCTCCGGAACCGGCGGGAGACTTCTTTCTGAGGTAAACTTGCACTTTTCTTCAGGCACGCAGTACCCGGGTGTTGCGGGCACGTAATCCTGCCGACTACGCCAAAGTTGACGCGCCCCCTGGGACATATTCCTTTTTGAGGGGAATACCCGGCACCGGATCAGATGGGGGGGTTGTAGTCTCCGAGCGGCTGTGACCCGGCCCGTGCCCAGGGCGTCAAACTCAGTGTTATGTGGCAGTCCTACAGATGTTATTAAGAGTTCTTTTGTGTCGACTACGCCACCCGTTGTGATGCGGTCACTGTGGCCGCCGCTGCAGCAGGGTCCGCTGAGGCTGATGGTGGGTGCGCAGCTTGGTGGGATAACCCCCAACGGGAGGGGTATAGCCTCAGGGGGGACAGGTGCAGAGGATGGGGGTTGTGGTGGTGCAGTGCAGACGGCAATGAAGACAGAGTCGGGTTGTGCAGTTAAGGGTGTTTACTCACTGCTGATGTTCCGGTCACTCCAGCTTCAAGTGACCTCCCGAGCCGTGCTGCATCCACCAGGTCCTGGATCCAGTCAACCCCCAAGCGAGTCCGGAGCGTGACCCTGAGCTCTCCTTCTGTCCTTTCTCTGGCCGTCCCCACTAGTGATCCACCCAGGTCCAGCTCCCTCGGGCCTTCTGTTGGGAGACCCTTGGCCTTGGGTTCCCTGACCCTCCTTGTGGTATGCCTTCGTGGTGGATGTGGTGGGTGACCGTGGCAAACGCTGCCCACGGTCTCCGGTCTCTGGCTGGGGAGTGTTTTTGCCCCCACCAGTTTGGGTTCCGGTACCCTGTGCCGACTCTTCACCCGGGGATTTAATTTGGGTTCTTGGAGTCCTCTTTTCTGTTTCCCCCTCTGGGTCTCTCTTCTCCTCTCTCACTCTGGGTCTCTCTTCTCCTCTGCTCGCTGACTTGTTCTCTGCATCTGACCCTGATCTTAGTTGGTGCCCTCCTTTTATATCCCTCTATGTGTGAGCTCAGGTGACCAGCACCCAATGAGCTCCTATCACTACCCAGACTGCTCCCCCTATCTGCCCCTACACTACTTGGGATGTACCACCCCCCTCCCACTCCAGCCAGGAACAGACTCGGTCGTACCTGCACATTTCTAAGTGGGAGTACCGTCGGTCTGCTCCTCGGAAATGGGATGTATGTAGTGCATGCAGCCTACCGAGCTCAGTTCCACACTCCTTCCTTACCCGGGAGTGGAATATCACACCTCTGGGTTGAGGTGCAATACCCCTGTAGCAGCCGAATCCTCAGGGTGCTACACTATTATTCCATGTCATATGATAAGGCTCGTTAAAGGGTCGATATTGACTTTTAGGATTACTACTTCCTATAAGGGGCACTAGTGTTCTAGTTCTCTTCCTCTCTGAAGAGACAATTTGCATATTTCCCAGAGGATCATTGAGGCTTAAAAGTCTCCTCACCTTGACAAGCTTAACATTTCACTCTCCGCAAGGAGAAATGTTACCCCTTGGATACCAGTATTAAACATATAATGATTTCTATAGATGGATTATTAATAAGGATTTATTATAACCGATGGATTCTCCTTCTCTCCAGGGCCGTCTACTTAGTGCATCATAAAGACTCACACCAGACCTTTGCTATGAAGAAAATGGCTAAGCGGAACCTAAATACTGCACAGAGATTGGAATGGGCCTTTCTGGAGAGGGACATCTTAACATTTGCTGATTGTCCCTTTGTGGTCTCCATGCTCTGCTCCTTTCCAACTAGATCTCACCTGTGTATGGTCATGGAGTATGTAGGAGGTAAGACACATCTATTGTATTATATTCAGTCCATGTCTGCTTTCATCTTATCACTGCTCATATCATTAGGACATTGTTGGTTACATCCCCACAGAGCATTTACTATAGGTTATCTATTACCAAGATGCTCGTAAATTCATTGATCTTGGTGCAGGGGCGCTATGGGGCTCATCAGTCGGAGGGGGTCTGTCGACGCTCGGCAGTGGGCAGCATCCCTCCACCTGTCATCACAATTTCAGCGGTATTTGCTTCTTCAAGGAGGTGGGGTTGGTGGGGGCAAAAATACTGAGTAGGTGGCTAGTAGGGGCCAAAATACTGAAAGGGGGCCGTATGACTAGATATGGGGGGACTGTGAATGATGAGTGGAGGTCATCATATTAAGTGGGGTGCTGTGGGGGTCCTCACTCTATATGGAGGCCCCCATTCTGTGTGGGGACATCATACTGAGTGGGGAGTTATGCGGACCATTATATTGTGTGAGGGACTGTGGGAACCATTATCCTGAGTGGGAGGGTTGCTGTGGGTGCCATCACACCGAGTAGGGGGTTGTGGCTGGCCTCCTTCTAAGTGGTGGCCTCCTTAGGAGGATTCACTGTGGGGATACCATACTCATTGAGTGTGGGTGTGGGCATTTTTGGGAGCATCATACTCTAAAATGGCCATAAAAGTTGTATTGCTGGTGAGAACACCAAGCTGCTTCAACAGGGATATAAATATATTTCTTTTTTATTTTTTAGGGTTGGGGGCAATTACAACTTTTGATATGGGGTCTTGTGATTTCTATGTACGCCACTATCTGTGTGATCTCCCCAGGATGTTTCCGCTCACTGCTCATTATACATCATGGTTATCTGCTCGTGGTATATCATGGTTATCTTCTGTATAAACCCCTCACCGGTCATATTTCCTTTCTTCTATAGGTGGAGACTGTGGGACCCTTCTAAGCACCAGGGGTCCTTTCTCTGTCCCCATGGCCCGCTTGTACTTTGCAGAGGCGGTACTTGCCGTGGAATACCTGCATAGTTACGGTGTGGTGCACAGAGACCTGAAGCCGGAAAAGTAAGTGCCCCCGAAGTATAATAAAGTGGGGAAAGTTGTCATTTATTATCATTCAGTCTGTGAGGCTAAAACCATCTTCTCTTTTGCAGCCTCCTGATTACATCTACTGGACATATTAAAGTTACCGATTTTGGGATTTCAAAACTTGGTCTAATGATACCGAAAACCAACACCTACAAGGAATTAGCAGTGGACATCTCCAGAGAGTTCCAGGACCGTGAGGTCAGCATCACCTACAAGAACTTAGCTTGTTATTTGCAAATCTCATCACACTATTGTCTCTTCTCTACGTTCTTCCTTTCTAGAGAACTTTTCCACTAATATTTTATCTTCTGCATTGTGTTTTAACGATGATATCTTGTCATAATAATTGTTTCATCGATTCTCATCTCTATGTTCTGTTGGTTTCCAGTTCTGTGGCACCCCATGTTACATAGCCCCAGAGATCATCCTGAAAGAAGGCTATGGAAGACCTGTTGACTGGTGGTCATTGGGGATCATCCTGTATAAATTCCTGCTGGGATGTGTACCATTTGATTCTGATTCCCTCACTGAGCTTTATAAAAGGGTTGTCATTGGTGAGTAGAATAATCCGATCATTGCGTTGATTGGTTACATTTGTTTAGTTATTTCCTTTGCTCTAAGTTACAGTCCAGTAAAGAGGTTTTATTTTCTGTAATTTTCTATGTAACAGGAGAACTAATTTGGAATTGTGATCGCGCTCCACCCCTGGATGCTCAGAATCTCATCACTGAGCTGCTCAGAAGAAATCCTGTGCGTAGACTTGGGACAGGTAACAGATATACTAGTATTAATATTCCCTTATTAGACCAAGGACATATCGCTCATGTCCATGAAGATCAGCATTTCTCTATCAGCTCATCTACTGTATTTCTAGTTCTCCACACTAAGACTTCCAGTTTATTTCCTTCATGTCGGCTCAGTTTTGTCATTAGTTCAGATTACGATAAACTGTTCAGATATGGAGCCATCCCTGACTATGTCCGCATCACTTTTGTTTTTCTTTTTCTAGGAGGAGCATTTGAGATCAAGGTTCATCCATTCCTGAGTGACTTGGACTTTGACAACATTCTGAGCCAGGAGCTGGAGTATGTTCCTCAGCTTGTTTCAGACGCAGACACCAGCTTATTTATCAGTAAGTAGAAGGAGACGTCATCTAGACTAAGCGACTGTTTGTCTCATCTTCCCTAATATGTGATCATCTGTTCCCATTAATATTAGTGATAAATAGTGACTGTGTTATACTGACAACCTCTAATAATACTTCATTACCTATTTCTTGTAGATCATTCTGATATAAACAAACATCTGGTCTCAAAGGATGAGGAAGGCACAAGTGAGAATAATGAGAGCCTTGACTTCCAAAATTTTACGTCATCTTCTGAAAAGCTTTGTAAAGTAAGTATGTGATTAATAAATCCAAAATATGTAAAAAAAAAGAAAAAAAACTCTAAAAGTACATAAAAAAATATTTTATATCTTATTTTTATCCGTATTTAGCTCTGTACCATCGCTACCAGGATGGTGAACAATGAGGATCCCAATGCCCCTCCAGAGTATACACAAGAAACCAACACAAACATCTCAGAAATGTGAGTAGATTAGAAAGGGTCATTACTTCATTACTGGGAGTTCCAGGCTGATCTATGTACACAACACCAAATATAGGACATAAATAACAGAATATCAAATGCAGCATTCACCGTTTCATGGTTAACGGTCATTGTACTTTTGGCTTCAGAAAATGCAGAAGATAACAGCCCATAATTGTGGCAGGTCATGCATTTTTAGCACTGCCTACTCTGTAGGAGAGCTGTAGTATTACTTGCCAGACATTCTTGGTAGTTGTGTTCTGATCCATGGAAGGTAGTTTGGAGCAGAAAACCTTCCCCACTATGACAGTCATATGTCCTATTAGGCCTTATAGTCAGTGTTCTTATAGTGAGACAACCCATTTTATACTGTGTTTACTTACGATTTACATGTTTTTCTTCTTCAAACAGGCAGAAAGAATCTGTTCCTGTATGTAATACAGACTATGCTGTTACCATCTTGCCACCCTCGTCTCCATTGCTAGGTATGTACATGTCTACAGCACCAACAATGTGAATGTTGACTTCAAGGCTCAAATATTTCCACATGGTTTTTCTGGTCTACTATGTTATCCATGTTTCATGGATCTCAGCTATGTTGACCATGGGTTCGTACTGTATCCCTATTTCCTTAATTTTGTACAGGAGTTTTTTTTCATGTATTCTGTATATTACGTTGCATCATCTATTAACCTAGTGAGATATAGCGACTGTGTTATACTGACACCCTCTAACAATCCTTCCTTACCTATGTCTTGTAGATCACTCTGATGAAAACAACCATCTGATCTCAGAGGATAAGGAGGGCACAAGTGAGGACGATGAGAACTTTATCTTCCGAATATTTGCATCATCATCTTCTGAGAGGCTTTCTAAAGTAAGTATGTGATCGATAAATCCAAAATATGTACAAAAAAGGATCTATAAAATTAAAAAGTATATATATTTAATAACTTATTGTTATCCACATTTAGCACTCTACCACCACTAACGGGATGGTGAACAACGAGGATCCCAAGGCCCCTCCAGAGTGTACACCAGAATCGAACACAAACATCTCAGAAATGTGAGTAGATTATGGGGTCATTACTGGGAGCTCCAGGCTGATATATGTGCACAACATCAAATATAGGACATAAATACCATAATATCAAATGCAGCATCCACCGCCCCATGGTTATGGGTCATTGTGCTTTCAGCTTTCGGAATTGTTGGATATAACAGCCCATAATTGTGGCCGGTCATGCACTTTTAGTGCTGCCCTCACTGTAGGAGAGATGTAGTATGAAATGCCGGCCATTCTTGGTAGTTGTTTTCCTCTCAGCTATCTATAAAAGGTAGTCTTGAGCAGAAGACCTTCCCCACTATGACAGTCATATGTCCTACTAGTCCTTATAGTCGGTGTTCTTCTAGTGAGACAACCCCTTTTATATGGAGTTTACTTGAGATTTACATGTTTTTCTTCTTCAAACAGGCAGAAAGTATCTGTTCCTGTATGTAATACAGACGATGCTGTTACCATCTTGCCACCCTCGTCCCCATTGCCAGGTATGTACATGTCTACAGCACCAGCAATGTGAATGTTGACTTCAAGGCTCAAATATTCCCACATGGTTTTATACAATACTATAGGTCTCTTATGTTATCCATATTATGACAAAGCAGATCCTATAAGAAGATATTGTTATTGATTTTTTTTTTTAATTTTTCATCAGAATTTCCATCTCATGAAGAAAGAAAATCGGCAATAAATCTGAGTATGGAGCAACAAAACTCAGAAAATGGAAAAAATGGGAAAAAGAGACGAGGTAAGTGTGAGAATCAACTCCATGTTGTGTGATGTCAGTGAGAATAATTCATGTGGAGTAGATGTCATCTGTCAGTGATGGGATTGTCACATGTATGATTGCTGACAATGACCCCTGACCTCTGTATGATAATATTCCTCTGCCGTCCGGCCACAGTGACTGCACAGCATTATCATGTAATATGGAGTCCCATCACTTACATTATATTTATTTCTCTTGTCATAGGTTCCATCTTCCGCCGGATCTTATCATCCTGCCGGCGTGGATTATCCAGGGCTGCTCGCGCATTTGCATGCTGTCACTGTTGCCCTAAAACCATCTAAAAGACGGGACACCTAAGCATCTAGCGCCCTGAAGTCCAGCAGATCCATCATCACTGCTGGAGCTGTATAGAAGGACCTTCACCATCTACCTGTGGCCTTCTGACTGGTCAACCTGGACAAGTTTCAGTAACGCCTCTGTCATCGGGCTCCGCGGTATTCATACTGCTCGTCTAACTTGTCATTTACTGATCACCTGGTATCTGACCTCGGCTATCTTCCTGACTTTGATTTAGTCTTTTGATAATGTTCACGATTTTATTCATCCCATTATTAATTAAAAAAAAGTAAAATCTGTTACTGTTGCTCTGATTCCTTTTTGTCTTGAATTCACAAATACTTGTAACTCACTAATTGCTCTTCTTCTCACTAAATGTATTTCTCATTATCCTTAATGCAGCAGTCAGTCTCATATTTCTGTCCAGCAGTTACACTGGTGCCTCCACCCTGTACCAGTCATTACACTCATCCACAAACCTCTGCACCCTGCTGCACAGTCCTGCATCTCTACCATATCTACACTCCAATGAGCTAAGATTAACATCCTCCATAATCAGGACCTCCCACTCTCATGTCCAAGACATTTTCTCTGCTGCACCAGCTCTCAGGAGTGCACTACTGCAGGCAATCATGTTCATTCCCACTATCAGAGATTTTAAGTGTGCAGTAGAAACAGATTATTTGTGGCAGGACTGTCAAATCACCTCACTATTCTAAGTTTTTCCTACAGCACTCAGTAGCACTTAATATTTGTACATATACAGATAATGGTTGGTGACTGGTTCATGCAGCCTTAATTCCACAAAGATAGAAATAAAAGGTCAACATGTTTCATACATCCAAACCATCCTTAATAATGGCAGAAAAACATAATTTTAAGTTCCCACTATGAATATTTGGTGAGATATCACAGCTGTGTATTTTCACAGCACAAAGAACGCATCTTACAGATCAGCAAATCACAGTGTGCTGACGCTTAGTGTTGTAGTTTTGAACAACACCATTCATTTTATCATATAATGTGTTGAAAAATGAGAAAAAATGCCAGGTTTGGGCTCCTTCATTTTACAGTGTGTATTGTGTTGTAAAAACAAACTGGCAAAATGATTCAGAGTCAGTAGTACGATTACTGTGATACCAAACTTATAAGGTTTATATATATATATATATATATATATATATATATATATATATATATATACAGTGTTTAGCATAAATCAGTACACCCAAATAGATTTGTCAGCAAACCTGTAGTTTCCTTTCAGAATCATCATTTTATATGGGATACCATACTACAAAATACTCTCGCAAATTTGAGCCATTGAATGCAAACAAGATTTGGTATTTTGCAGACCCCAAAAAAGTAATTTTCTTAACAAACTCATTCAAGATCATGTTTCAAAAATGAGAACATCCCAGTAACAGTCTTAAGAGAAAAGCTAAGTTTAGACAACAAAATTCTAATTAACAAGAACTGAACCACAGGTAAGTGTAATTATTCATTAAACAGATGTCCAGCAGACAGGTGTCTGTAAAAGGAAGTTACTTAATAAAGAAAACTCCTTCCCATTTCATGCTATCAGCAATGGCACCACATAGAAGGGAAATGTCACAAAACCTGAGAAAGAAAATAATTTCTTTGCAATAAATGTGAAGTCTACAAGAAGATCAGCAAAACTTTACTTATCAGTCAGAATACTGTAGCAAAAGTGATGCAAAACTATAACAAAGATGGAACTGCAACCATCTTACAGAGACGTCCAGGCCGACTATGGAAGTTAACACCTAAACAAAAGCGTCCTCTGATGAGAAGGGTAAGTGGCACCACATAGAAGAGAAATGTCACAAGACATTTCTGAGAAAGAAAATAATTTCTTTACAAAAAATGTGAAGTCTACAAGAAGATCAGCAAAGCTTTTCTTATCAGTCAGATGGAAGCTAACATCTAAACAAAAGCATCTTCTGATGAGAAGAAAATCGACAGGCAAATTCATTGCTATTAGCTGAAGAAGTAGAAAGCCAAACTAGGGTGAGTGTTTTCCATAACACGACACGGTGTACACTGCAAATGAATGGCATTCATGAGTGTCCTCCACAAAGGAAGCCTCTCTCCCTTAAAGCCCATGAACAATAAAAGTCCGTCTACAATTTGCCAGGGTCCATGCTTAAAACTATGAGGACTACCGGGACTGTATACTGTGTATGTGCATCTTATGTGTATGTCTGTATTTTATGTTTGTGTGCACTATGTATATGCATACGTTAAAATGTGTATAGAGTATTAGCATGTGCAAATTTTATATGTGTGCCTAATATAAATATACATGGAAATGTATATGTAGGTGGTGCCTGATGGAGGGTGGGGGGCCCAGATCAGAAGTCCTGATTAAGGGCCCTTCACTGTCATTGTCTGCCCCTTATATAAACAGTAAAATCCTCTTTAATAACTGGACTTCCATTGGGGTGGACTTCTCATAGATGGCCAGTAGGCATACTATATTATGAATCTGGGCATCTCTCACAGAAAATCTGATCTGGATATGAGGGTGGTCTTCTATAAGCGGTGATGTTTTGGAGAGATTTAGGGAAAAGTCCCAATGCTTATCCATCGATCTGGTAATTTGAGTAAAATATTTGTGTTGATAACTGATCACAAAGTCACAAAATATGTAAGATTTGGCATAACCTGGTTCATTTTTCAAAAAGTTATGCTCAATTTTTTTAGCACCAAGTTTTGTTGCTTTTTTGTAGACTTACACTAACTTAGTATATTGTGTGAGAATTAAATGAATTATGAATTAGTTGGCGCATTTTACCACACTCTGGGGGTCCCTGACAGTCCTTCTTTACCGGCCCTGTAGTGATGCCAATGTAAACTTCCAAGTGACCGCGCAGTCAATCACTGTCACGAATGCAGGACAACCTATGATTAGCTAATTTTTGGGAAATCCTTATAACAAAAGGGGATTGAAAATATTTACAATTATTTTAAAAGCATTAAAAAAAAAACAGACCCAATACTTATAATTAGTTTGTTGAAAGTAGTCTAATTAAAGGGAGCTGAAAGGATTAGAGATTATGAACCCGATTCACCAGTGTTTTTGCCAGAAAACTGGCATAAAGCTCTTGAAAAGTTGCAAAGTTTTGTGACTTTTCCCATTTTCACATAATTTTAACTTCTTTAACCCCTTAAGCCCCGCGGGTGGTTTGCACGTTAATGACCGGGCCAATTTTTACAATTCTGACCACTGTCACTTTATGAGGTAATTACTCTGGAACGCTTCAACGGATCCCCCTGATTCTGAGATTGTTTTTTCGTGACATATTGTACTTCATGATTGTGGAAAAATTTCTTCGATATCACTTGCGTTTATTTGTGAAAAAAACGGAAATTTGGCGAAAATTTAGAAAATTTTGCAATTTTCAAAATTTGAATTTTTAAGCCCTGAAATCAGAGCGATATGTCACACAAAAGAGTTAATAAATAACATTTCCCACATGTCTACTTTACATGGTATCCGCTAACAATTTGAGCCGATTTTCCATTCAATTTGTTAGCGGATACCATGTTGCATTTAGAGAGTCCCTGCGTGCCCAAACATTGGAGCTCCCCCACAAGTGACCCCATTTTGGAAACTAGACCCCCCAAGGCACCTATCTAGATTCATAGTGAGCACTTGGAACCCCAGGTGCTTCACAAATTGATTCATAAAAATGAAAAAGTGTTTTTTTTTTTCACTTTTTCATTTTTACGAATCAATTTGTGAAGCACCTGGGGATTCCAAGTGCTCACTATGTATCTAGATAGGTGCCTTCGGGGGTCTAGTTTCCAAAATGGGGTCACTTGTGGGGGAGCTCCAATGTTTGGGCACACAGGGGCTCTCCAAACGCAACATGGCGTCCGCTAACAATTTGAGCCGATTTTCCATTCAATTTGTTAGCGGACACCATGTCGCGTTTGGAGAGCCCGTGATGTGCCTAAACAGTGGAGCTCCCCCACAAGTGTCCCCATTTTGGAAACTATACCCCTCAAGGATTTTATTAAGGTGTATAGTGAACATTTTGAACCCAGAGGTACGGCACAGAATTTGTTTACATTAGGTCATCATATTGAATAAGTTGTCATTATTCTTGAGCGCAAGTGCTCGCTACTTGAGTTTGCATCGGGTACTCAGGTATGCACCATGTACAGCGTGTGCTCGAGTGACATGCTCGAGTCCCTGCTCCGCATGTTTCACGGTTATTAGACACCCCAAAAAAAACATGTGGGGATCGCTCGTGCATGGCAGGCAATCCCCGTAAAGTTTTTTGGCCGCGAAGCATATGGGGCAGAGACTCGAGCATGTCACTCAAATACCCACGATACTCAATGCATACCAGAGCACCCGATGCAAACTCAAGTAGCGAGCACTTGCTCTCAACACTAGTCGCCATATCGTCATCTTTTTTTCTTACTTTTGAAAAAAATCCCAACCCCAGCCCTAACCCTAGCACAACCCTAGCCCCAGCACAACCCTAGCCCCAGCACAACCCTAGCCCCAGCACAACCCTAGCCCCAAACCCAGCCCTAACCCTAGCCCAATCCTAACCCAAGAGTTTATTTTTGACGCCGTTCCTTGTGCGGTATAAGTGATTAGACGACTTTATTCTTCGGGTCGGTGTGATTACAGCAATGCCAGAATCATATGGGGTTTTTATGACTGACAGCTGTCACACACTAAAAGACGCATTTTTTTTTAAATCTAGTTTTTGCATCGCCATATTTTGAGAGCTATAATTTTTCCAGATTTTGGCAGACAGTCATGTGACGGCTCGTTTTTTGCGGGATGACTTGACGTTGTTATTGGTGCCATTTTCAGGCACGTGACATTTTTTGATCGCTTTCTATTCCGATTTTTGGGAGGCAGAATAAACAAAAACCAACAATTCAGGAATTGTTTTTTTTTTTTTTTTTTATTCTGTTCCGCGTGTGGTAAAATTGATGAGGTAGCTTTATTCTTCGGGTCAGTACGTTTACAGTGGTACCACATTTGTATCATTTTTCTATGTTTTGGCGCTTATACACAATAAAAGCTATTTTATAGAAAAAAATATTTTTTAGTATTGCTTTATTCTGAGAGCTATAACTTTTATTTTTCGGCTGATGGAGCTGTATGGCGGCTTGTTTTTTGCGGGACGAGATGACGTTTTCAGCAGTATCATTTTTATTTATATGCGTCTTTTTGATCGCGTGTTATTCCACTTTTTGTTTGGCGGTATGGTGATAAAGCATTGCTTTTTGCTTCGTTTTTTTTTTTTTTTTTTTTACCGTGTTCACTGAAGGGGTTAACTAGTGGGACAGTTTTATAGGTCAGGTTTTTCCGGACGCGGCGATACCAAATATTTTTTTTATAATAATATTTATTGATGGGTACATTATATTTTTATTTTTGGTGTATTATTTTTTTTATTTTTTTATAATATTTTTGCACATTTTTTTTTTTTTTTTCCACTTTCACACAGTTTATACACTTTATTACTTTGTCCCACTCTGGGACTTTCACTTTTTTTTTTTCTGATCGCCTGCATGGCACAGGAATGGAGCACCATCCCTATGCCATGAAGGCTGTCAGAAATGCACAGTGTGAAGATTGCTTGGAGATGCACTGCGCATGTCCAAGCAATCTTCCTGCTCTCTGGTGACCCGGATGTTGTCATGACGACATCGGGTCGTCATGGCAACACCCGGGAAGCCTTTGCAGACTGCGCTGGAAGCCGGAAGAGGAGGTGAGTATCGCCGATCACCTCCCCTTGCCCCCGCAATGCCGCGATCGACTTCGATCGCAGCATCGCGGGGGTTAATGTGCTGGGAGCGGTGCAGGACCGCTCCCTGCACATAGTACCGGGTGTCAGCTGTGACAATCAGCTGACACCCGGCGGCGATCGCGCCCGCACAGCCTATGTGCGCGCGCGATCGCGATGACGTACTAATACGAGTCTGGCTCTTAAGTCCCAGGGCACAGACGCGTATTAGTACGTCAGATGTTATTAAGGGGTTAAAGCCCAAGACGTACTGATACGTATCTGCGCCCTGGGACTTAAGAGCCTGATATGTATTAGTACATCTTTGCGATCGCGCCCGCACACAGGCTGTGCGGGCGTGATCGCCGCCGGGTGTCAACTGATTGTCACAGCTGACACCCGGTGCTATGTGCTGGGAGAGGTCCCGCACATTAACCCCCGCAATGCTGCGATCGAAGTCGTTCGCAGCATTGCGGGGGCAAGGGGAGGTGATCGGGATAGTCACCTCTCCTGCCGGTTTCCAGCAATGTGTGCCGCGGCTTCCCGGATGTTGCCATGATGACCCGATTCACTGAGGGGTGCAGTTTTAAAAATGGTGTCACTTTTGGGTATTTTCAGTCATAAAGACCCCTCAAAGTGACTTCAAATGTGATGCGGTCCCTAATAAAATGGTTTTGTAAATTTTGTTGGAAAAATGAGAAATCGCTGGTCAATTTTAACCCTTATAGCTCCCTAATAAAAATAAATTTGGGTTCCAAAATTGTGCTGATGTAAAGTAGACATATGGGAAATGTTATTTATTAACTTTTTTTGTGTGACATATCTCTCCGATTTAAGGGCATAAAAATTCAAATTTTGAAAATTGCAAAATTTTCAACATTTTCGCCAAATATCTGTTTTTTCACAAATAAACACAAGTGATATCGAAGAAATTCTACCACAATCATAAAGTACAATATGTCATGAAAAAATATTCTCAGAACCAGGGGGATCCGTTGAAGCGTTCCAGAGTAATTACCTCATAAAGTGACAGTGGTCAGAATTGTAAAAATTGGCCTTCTCATTAACGTGCAAACCACTTTGGGTTATAAAGGGGTTAAGGACTCTACTTGCATATACAGTCATGGCGGAAAGTGCTGGCACCCTTGAAATTGTTTCAGAAAATTACACATGTTTTATTACACGCATGTTTATTTCCTTTGTGTTTATTGGAACAACACAAAAAAACTGAGAAAAAAAAGGCAAATTGGACATAATTTCACACAAAACTCCAAAAATGGGCCGGAATACATATATATATTTTTGATGGGACAACACTGAAGATGCGACACTTTGATACAATGTACAGTAGTCAGTGTACAGCTTGTTTAACTGTAAATTTGGTGTGCCTGCAAAATAACTCAACACACAGCCATTAATGTCTAAACCGCTGGCAACAAAAGTGAGTACACCCCTAAGTGTGTTCTCAGCTGATGTTATTTGTTGGTTTTTCTTTGCATCCCGAACAATTTTCTTGGCAGTTGTGGCTGAAATTTTTGTTGGTCTACCTGACTGTGGTTTGGTTTTTACAGAGCATCTGATTTTCCATTTGTTAATCACAGTTTGAACACTGCAGACTGGCATTATCAATTCCTGGGATATCTTTTTTGTATCCCTTTCCTGTGTTATACTCTTTTTGCCTCCCTTTCCTGTGTTATACAGTTCAACTACCTTTTCCCGTAGATCCGTTGATAATTCTTTTGCTTTCCCCATCTCAAAATCCAGAAAAGTCAGTGGCTGGATCCCAGAAACTCACTCAGCTTTATGCACACACACTGATTACAAGCAAACAGGTCATAGGTGAGGATGTTACCTTTAGTAGCCATTCAAACCCATTTGTGTCAAATTCTGTGCATGTTATCAGGCCAAAATCACCAGGGTATGTGAACTTTTTGATCAGGATTATTTGGATGTTTTTGGTTGTCATTAGTGATGAGCGAGCACTAAAATGCTCGAGTACTCGTTGCTCGGGTCGAGCAAATTGAAATACTCGGGTGCTCAACCCGAGCAATGAGCCCAATATAAGTCTAGGGGAAACTTGAGCATTTTTCAGGTGGCTCCCCACGGCGGTCTGCAGAGGGCCTAAAAATTACCCAAATCGATGGGAACTGTGCTCAAATGACATGGGAACAACATGGGGAAGACCCCTGGAAGCATCTCTGACTCCCAGAACACTGCTGTCAACAACGTCGTCAGAGTATTACGCCACTTTTACGGCGTAAGGAACATCCTTTCCAGGGTGATGACTTGTATATAAGGCAAAATAAATAAACAAAAACAAAAATACTCCTACACACGTAGCATTTTTGACACGTTTTTGCACTTTTGCATTGCTTTCAACCAAGACAAATGCATTCACCAGGAAATGTCATTTTAACATTTTACAACCTTATCTGGCCATGTGGTGTGTGACACATCATCAGACACATGCATACAGTGCTGAAAAGACATGGGAGCAGCAAGGGGAAGACCTCTGGAAACATCTCTGACTCCCAGGTCACTGCCTAAATGTGTGCCCATCATAAGTGATCCTTGGCACATGCGAAGATGCCTCCCGCCATGCACCTGTCGTTGCAGACTTGAAACAATCACCGTCCACGTCCTTGTCCCACTGCAGTGTTCAGTTGTCCCTACCCCATTCCTTGGAATGCAAGCACAAGAATGCCGGCAGCCACCCACCCACAGGCTGCAATACTATACTGCCAAATTTCTGACAGCTGCTTGCACTTGAAATGTGGCCTTTTAGGCTCGTGGAGGCGGAAGCTTTTCATAACCTCATGCCGGCGGCGGCCGGGTGTCCATACTCGGTCCCCAGCCGCCACTATATTTCCCGGTATCGCCTCCGCCTTCCACAATCACGGGTCCCATAACATTACCCGTGCCCGCCCCAGTGCACTTACTGGGAAGGACCGCCTAACCACAAACACGTGGACAGGTGAATGTGGCCAGGGACGGTACGGAGCCAGTCCACAACTTTTTTTGCTAAGAGTTGTATTTAGCTCGGTGAAAGGACTGGCATAGAGGGAAACCGTATCTACCCTGCGTGTCATTTCTCCCAGAAAATCCTGTAAATGAGCTTGTTGCAGAAGCAATGGCAGCCCATCCAACATCAACTTGCACTTGTCAATGGTGCTTTGACACACACACATCTTTCTTTGCGCATTTAATTTCTTGAATACAGAGTTGGAAAATGGCCTGATCCGTAATGCGTTTTGAGAAATAACATGCATAAGCATGGCCGATCCGCATTAAAAAAGCAGCCATAGAGTGTCCGGGAACCTTCCCCCACACTTTTCTTAGCCAGGGCTGCTTTTCGGCAGGGTTGGACGGGCCCACCAGAGAACCGGAGACTCCTCCGGCGGGCCCTGGCTTCTCCTTCAGGAGAGTTCATAGTGCCGAGGTGAGGCCATGATGATGATAGAGGCCATCATCTGCTTAGTTTTCTTTTACTTGGAATGCAATTGCAAGTATGCAGCCAGCCACCCACCCACCCACAGACCGCAACACTAAACTGACAGATTTCTGGGCAGCTCTTTGTACTTGAAATATGGCCTTTTAAGCTTGTGGAGGTGGAAGCTTTTCACAACCTCATGCAGGCGGCGGCCGGGTGTCCATACTCGGTCCCCAGCCGCCAGTAATTTTCCCGGTATCGCCTTAACCTTCCACAAGCACGGGTCCCACAACAGTACCCATGCCCTACCCAGTGCACTTACTAAGAAGGACTGCCTAACCACAAACACGTGGACAGGTGAATGTGGCCAGGGACGGTACGGAGCCAGTCCACAACTTTTTTTGATAAGAGTTGTATTTAGCTCAGTGAAAGGACTGGCATAGAGGGAAACCGTATCTACCCTGCGTGTCATTTCTCCCAGGAAGTCCTCTAAAGCTGCTTGCACTTGAAATGTGGTCTGAACATTACTGCTGGTACTTTTCTGTGGGAATTTTCTTGCCTCCTACCAGCCTGGAATATTTCCAGCAAACTATGGTACAACACCATGGTATTAGCACTGCCCCCAGTACCAGTAGCGAAGCCATCCTCAATTTCCTTCTCTGGAATTTTATTTGGTAGACTGAGTGGCTGCCCAAATAAATTTTCTCACAAAGGAGCTGATGATAGAGTGGCAGTAGGTTCAAGTTTCTCCAGCTTGTTAGATATTAGAGGGTGAACGGCAGCACATTGGATCAGTGGTTAGCACTGAAGTCTTGCAGCACTGGGATCCTGGGTTCAAATCCCAGCAAGGACAACATCTGCAAGAAATTTGTATGTTCTCCCCATGTTTGCATGTGTTTCCTCCTCAGTAAAAATAGAGTGTCCTGGAATCTTCCCACACACTTTTCTTAGCCAGGACTGCTTCTCAGCAGGGTTGGACAGTCCCACCAGAGAATTCTCTGGTGTGCCTTGGCTTCTACCTCAGGAGAGTTCATGATAGCGCTAACTTTGCAGCTGCTATGGGGCTCTTGAGCGGGTGAGAAAGGTTAGCTCTCAGAAACAAATCCTCTGTTGGGCACAATGTTTTTCAATCTGAAACAGCTTCTTAGTGGGAGTTGTATTTCACCACAGCCATATTCTTTAGCTCTGTGAAAGGACTGGCATAGAGGGAAACCTTATCTACCCCGGTTGTCATTTCTCTGTCACCAGGTTCCGCCCATTGTAACACATGACCATGCCTGGCTGTATGTTCAGCGGTGAGAGCCACAGATCAAGCTGCTGTGTTACAGCTTTCAACAACTATGCAGCGCTGGGCGGTTTGTCAATTAAGCATTAAGCATGTTATCTTCAGCACAGCCTGTTGCTGTTTGGCCAAGGCAGTGCTGCAGTGCTGTCAGCTTGTGACTGATGTGGTCATTTCGGAGATGGAGGAGGAGGTACATAAGCTGAACAATGTGATTACATTGAGGTTAAATTGGTGATGCTGTTTTTTATACTAAAGAAAGATCCTATTGTTATGTTTTTTTATGTTATTTTTTATGAAAAATGCATTCACCGGGAAATGTCACTTTAACATTTTACAACCTCATCTGGCAATGTGGTGTCATCAGACACATCCTGTTTTATTTATGATGGAGGGACTCTGAAAGTCATAAAGCCTATTTTTATAGGGACATCAGACGGCCCTTACTATTCTTAAAAGGCCAGCAGTCGGCCCTAGCTATTGTTAGAGAGCCATCAGAGGGCTATGCTTTGTTGTTCCCATTATTAACAAGTGGGTTTCCTATACTGTTATTGCGCATCCAGTGACTGCAAGGGTTGTCAAAAATTTGAACGCAACCTAATACCCCTTTGAAGAGACATAGAGGAGGGTCTCAGTAAAAAAAATGTTCCCATTATAAAGGAGCGGGTCTTCTATAGTGGTAATGCCCATGCTGTGACTGCAAGGGTGGCCAAAATTTTTGAAAAAAAACACTAACAATTTAAAGACACAAAGAGCATGGCCACAGTAACAAGGTACGACATGTTCCCGTTAGAAAGGAGAGGGTCTGCTATACAGTTATAGGGTATGCAGTGAATCCAACGGCTGACAAATTTTAGGAAAAACCCCACTAAGAATTTAAGGACACACAGAGCAGGGCCACAGTAACAAGGTACGACATGTTCCCATTAGAAAGTAGAGGGTCTGCTATACAGTTATAGGGTATGCAGTGAATCCAACGGCTGACAAATTTTAATGAAAAACCTCAATAAGAATTTAAAGACACACAGAGCAGGGCCACAGTAACAAGGTACGACATGCTCCCATTAGAAAGGACAGGATCTGCTATACAGTTATAGGGTATGCAGTGAGTCCAACGGCTGACCAATTTTAGGAAAAAAACGACTAAGAATTTAAAGACACATAGAGCAGGGTCACAGTAACGACAAATTCCCATTAGAAATTCTAGGGTCGGCTATACTGTTATAGGGTATGCAGTGAGTCCAACGGCTGACAGATTTTAGGAAAATCCCCACTAAGAATTTAAAGACACACAGAGCAGGGCCACAGTAACAAGATATGACATGTTCCCATTAGAAAGGAGAGGGTCTGCTATACAGTTATAGGGTATGCAGTGAGTCCAACGGCTGACCAAGTTTAGGAAAAACCCACTAAGAATTTAAAGACACATAGACCAGGCCACAGTAATGACAAATTCCCATTAGAAAGGAGAGAGTCTCCCATAGTGTTGGACTATGCAGTGACTGCAAGGGCTGCCAAAAATTTGGAGGCACTTCAATGGCCCTTGGAAGAGACGTGGAGGAGCGCATCATAAATTTTTTTTACCATTAGAAAGGAGCGGGCCTCCTATACTTGTAATGCCATGCACTAAGTGTATGGGCTGACAAACATTTACTCCTGGGGGGTATACATGAACATACTGTATAAAAAATTTTTTTTTCGGGCATCATAAAAATGTAGCGCCCCGAGGGCTCGGCCGCTACAGGGGTATTGCACCTCTGCCAGAGGTGTGATATTCCACTCCCGGGTAAGGATGGAGTATGGACCAGGGTTCAGTTAGCTGCATACAGCACACTCACCCCATTTCCGAGGGACAGCTCAACGGTGCTCCCATTAGACAGAAATGCAGGCACGACAGACCATGTCCCTGGCTGGAGTGGGGAGGGGGTAGGAATACCCAGTGATGTAGGAGCAGATAGGGGTTGGTTCCTGAGCGTAGATAGGAGCCCATTGTTTGCTGGTCACCTGGGCTCATGTTCTAGAGGGCACCATCTTAGAACAGTGTTCAGTCAGAGAGAAGAAGTGACAGAGTGGGGGCCTTGGTTGTCGAACGAAGTGTGCCCTCTGCCTCCAGCGTTTTCAGATGGGAATTTTTTTAATAGTTCCGCAACAAGGGCCTTCTGGTACTGCCTCATTTTTGTACACCTGTCCGCCTCAGGAATAAGAGATATAAAGTTCTCCTTGTAGAGTGGGTCTAAAAGTGTCACCAACCAGTAATGACCTAAAATTTTGAGAATGCGAGGGTCATGGGAAAGGCAGCATAACATAAACTCAGCCATGCGTGCCAGACTACTAACAGGCAAGACTTCCGTGTCCTCACCAAGAGGATGACTGACCATGCTCTCCTCCTCCTCCTCTCTGTCCTCTGGCCATCCACGCTGAACAGACGGTATGACAGCTGTGCAGATAGCACCGTCTATAGTGCATGAAACTAGTTCCTGTCCTTCCTCCTCCTCCTCTTCCTCATTGTCACCCAATCCACGTTGGGATGAGATGAGGCTTGGCTGTGTGTAATCACCCTGTATGGTTAATTGCTCCATCTTATCGTGCTCCGCCTCGCCTCAGAGCCGCCACCAGGTTCCGGCCATTGTCACACACGACCATGCCTGGCTGTAGGTTCAGCGGTTTGAGCCACAGATCTGCCTGCTCTTTCAGAGCTGTCCATAACTCTTCAGCATTGTGTGTTTTTTCACCTAAGCATATTAGCTTCAGCACAGCCTGTTGCCTCTTGGCCGAGGCAGTGCTGCAGTGCTTCCAGCTTGTGACTGATGCGGAGATGGAGGCTGAGGAGGAGGAGGAGGCTGAGGAGCATGAGGTGCAGGAGCTGTAGACCGTGGGGGCAACCCTGATTGACCTAGGGCCTGCAATCCTTGGCGTCGGGAGGACGTGTTCCGTCCCAAGGTCCGACTGGGTCCCGGTTTCCACTATTTTAACCCAGTGTGCTATCAGCGAGATGTACCGTCCCTGCCCACAAGCACTTGTCCACGTGTCCGTGGTTAGGTGGACTTTACCGGTAACTGCGTTGTTGAGGTCACGGCTAATGTTTTGGGACACGTGCTTGTGTAATGTGGGGACGGCACACTGGGAGAAATAGTGGCGGCTGGGGACAGAGTACCGAGGGACGGCCGCCACCATCAGGTTGCGGAATGCTTCTGTCTCCACAAGCCTAAAAGGCAACATTTCGAGCCAAGCAGTCGTGAATTGTGAGAATTTAGTAGTGTGGCCTGTGGGACGTTGGCTGCATATTTGCGCTTGCATTCCAAGGACTGGAGTATGAACAACTGAACGCTGCGCTGGGACAAGGACATGGACGTGCTTCCTGATGCTGCTACTTGAGAGTGTGCAATGACAGGTGCAGGGCAGGAGGTATCTTTGCATGCACTATGGACAGGGGATTGGCTTGCATGCACAACAGCAGAAGAAGCAATGGTGCCACCTGTAGACACTGTTCCTGGACCCTGGTGTTCGGCCCACAAAGTCGAGTGCTTTGCTGCCATGTGCCTGATCATGCTGGTGGTGGTCAGGCTGGTCGTTTTGACACCCCTGCTGATGCTGGTCTGGCTCGTGATGCAAATGGCCTTTTTGGAGCTATCGGCAGAGTCTTTAAAAAACAACCAGACTCGGGAAGACCTAACAGTTGTAGTGGCAACTTCCTTCGTGTTGGTGTTACGGGAAACGGTAGCCTGCCTTCTGTCTGCGGCCACCACACTGCTTCTTCCTGCCTGTTGGGGTGCTCTGCCTCCCTCCCCCTGTGTGCTGCTGTCCTTGCTCTGCATGTCCTCCTGCCAGGTTGGGTCAGTTACTATATCATCCACCACCTCGTCTCCCACTTCTGCACCCTGGTACTATTCCTGACTTTCTGCCAATTGTGTCTCACATCGTCCACCTCTTGTCACAGTTTCCCACCGGCGCCTTCGTGTGACCGTGGCTGCTCAAATATTTGGGCATCGCTACACGTGATCTCCTCTTGCCCCGCTTCAAGTGGACCGGGCGAGAGGCCCGAATCCATAAATGGAAAAGTGAACAGCTCTTCAGATTGTCCAAGTGTGGGATAAGTTGTCTCTGGGTACTCGGCATGGTGGGAGGAAGGAGGATCAGGGTGAGGAATATGCGGTCCAGACTCACGGCTACTGAGACTTGACCGTGTGGAAGACAGGGTGGTGCTGGTGGTGGCTAAGTGACTGGAAGCATTATCCGCTATCCAACCAACAACCTTTTGACACTGATCTGGGTTCAATAGTGGTGTGCTGCAGTCCCCTAGAAATTGGGACAGGAAGGTCAGGCGAGAAGATGTGGGTGTTTGTTGTGGCACAATTTCGGCTTGCCCACGGCCTTGTCCTCGGCCTCTGCATGCACCATTACCATCACGTCCAGTTCCCCGTCCCTTGCCACGTGCCTTGCCCATTTTAAATGGAGGATAGTATCTTCCACGCTCACTACAAATGACTGAGTTAGAAGCGAAGTTATATGTGATCGGGGTGATGGAGAAAACAGAGTTTTAAAAACCTGGCCTGTAAGTAAGCAGTGTGAACAGCAAACTGCTGTGAATTGCTTCACTGACACACTGAAAAAATGGAGGCCAGAAATGGCAGTATTTTCTGACAACGTATATGTGATCCGTGTGACGGAGAAAACACAGTTTTAAATAGCTGGATTTCTAGCGCTCTAATATGGAAAGGACCTGGCTATATTCTGCAGTGCCAACAAGCAAATGGCGCAGAAAAACGGTGTTCTCTGGATTGCTTTATAAGCAAATAATGAGGATTAAGATCCAAAGAAAAGTATTCCTCGCCCCTGAGACCTGGGCCTTTGTATAGAAATATCTAACAGCAGCAGAAGGCAGAATTGGAATGGAACCTCTTGTGCTATATGCACTGCAGTCTGCTATATACCCTGCCTGCCTGCCTATATACACTGCCTGCCTGATATCTCTGCAGATGGATTAGTCCTCAAAAGGACTGTTTGTTGAGATGGATATGTGTAATATGCGGTTTTTCTCCCTACACTACCTAATACACAATCAAATCTCTTCCTAACGCAGCATCAGCTCTCCCTACACTGTCTGATCCGGAGTGACTGTGATGAGCATGGCGGCGCCAGGTCTGATATACACCTGATGACGCTGTGCGGCCAGCCAATCACTGTAATGCCCACAACCAACATGGCTATGGCATTACAGTGCATGGCAGGCAATCCCTGCATGTTCATTGGCTCTGTAAAGAGCGCCAAACATGCAGGGAGGGGACCCGACTTCCCGCCTGACCAACCCGGAAATACTCGGTGAGCGCAGAGCATCTCGAGCAGTGAGATACTCGGGCGAGCACCGAGCAGTAGCGAGCATGCTCGCTCATCACTAGTTGTCATTAAGATTTAAAAAGAGAAAACACAGAAATGTGACAGTAAATGGCTTCACCCAACCAATAACCATGAGTGGAGAAAAAGTGTTTTTGTTATCATTCATTTTTTCTGAAACAAGGCCAAGAAAGGAAAAATTCTGCCGGGGTATGTAAACTTTTGAGCAGAACTGTATATGCGCCAGCCCCAGTGTCTCCTATTCTATATACTCCAGCTTCTTCTGTGATGTATATGCTCTAGCCCCAATGTATCCTGTGATGAATATACGCCAGCCCCAGTGTCTCCTATTCTATATACTCCAGCTCCAGTGTCTTCTGTGACGTAGCTAATGTAGCCCTAATGTCTCTTATGCAGAGGCGTCGCATGATAAAGCAGTGAGACACAACCTCCCTGCCCTATCACTATCTCTTTCATATGCCACAGATCGCCATAGGCCTGCGGTTAACGAGATGTCAGCATACTCACGCAGGTGGCTCGGTGACATCATTGCATCGCTCTGCTCTGCAGTCCCGCCATGGAAGAGGAGACAGAGGCCGTGATGTAGGGAATCAGGATTAAGTGAGAATAAACGTTATTTTTTTAAATGATCGGGCAGTGGAGCCATCCTACTATATATCTGGAGTAGTGGGTCCATCATACTACATATGGAGTAGTGGGGCCATTATACTATATGTATGTGGGGCAGTGGGACCATCATAGTATATACAGGTGCATCTCACTAAATTAGAATATCTTCAAAAAGTTAATTTATTCCAGTTCTTCAATACTGTTTCAGTATGCTCCACAATCATGAGGAAGACTGCTGACTTGACAGATGTCCAGAAGGCAGTCATTGACACACTCCACAAGGTCCTAGAGTTCCAATTTTCATTTGGAAATCAAGGTCCCAGAGTCTGGAGGAAGAGTGGAGAGTCCACAATCCAAGCTGCTTGAGGTCTAGTGTGAAGGCTCCACAATCAGTGATGGTTTGGGAGGCCATGTCATCTGCTGGTGGAGGTCCACTGTGTTTTATCAAGACCAAAGTCAGCACAGCCGTCTACCAGGACATTTTACAGCACTTCATGCTTCCCTCTGCCCACAAGCTTTTTGGAGATGGAAATGTCATTCTCCAGCAGGACTTGGCCCCTGTCCACACGGCCAAAAGTACCAATACCTGGTTTACACACAACAGTATCACTGTGCTTGATTGGCAGCAAACTCGCCTGACCTTAAGCCCATAGAGCAGGGGTCTCAAACTCGGCTGGGTATATGGGCCGCAAATGGAAAAAATTTGAATTTGGGGGGCCGCATTTTTTGTTCAATGTGACATTTTTAGTGATACCATTTTTTTTTGTATACACCTTTTGAACATTTTTGCCCTGTTTATTTTTTTATAGCTTGGGTCCTTATGGATGTGGCGATAATAAACGTGTACTTTTTTGTGTTTACTTTAGTTTACATATAAAACAGCATTTTTAGCGCCCAATATTTTTTCATGCTTTATTTTTATTTTTTTGATTTTTACAATTTTGTTTCCCCCAATTGGCCACATACAGTAAAATTGTCTTACAATTAGCATCATATAGTAATAATGGCAAACATCTTGTAGTAATGTCCCCATCTTGTACTAATGTGCCCCAACCAGGTCCCCATCCTGTGGCTATGTGCCCCATCCAGGTTCCCATCCTGTGGCTATGTGCCCCATCCAGATCCCCATCCTGTGGCAATGTTCCCGATCCAGGTCCCCATCTAGTGGCTCTGTGTCCCATCCAGGTCTCCATCTTGTGGCTATGTGCCCCATCCAGGTCCCCATCCTGTGGCTATGTTCCCCATCCAGGTCCCCATCTTGTGGCTATGTGCCCCATCCAGGTCCCCATCTTTTGGCTATGTGCCCCATCCAGGTCCCCATCTTGTGGCTATGTGCCACATCCAGGTCCCCATCTAGTGGCTATGTGCCCCATCCAGGTCCCCATCTTGTGGCTCTGTGTCCCATCCAGGTCTCCATCTTGTGGCTATGTGCCCCATCCAGGTCCCCATCCTGTGGCTATGTTCCCCATCCAGGTCTCCATCTTGTGGCTATGTGCCACATCCAGGTCCCCATCTAGTGGCTCTGTGCCCCATCCAGGTCCCCATCTTGTGGCTATGTGCCACATCCAGGTCCCCATCTAGTGGCTCTGTGCCCCATCCAGGTCCCCATCTTGTGGCTATGTGCCCCATCCAGGTCCCCATCTTGTGGCTATGTGCCACATCCAGGTCCCCATCTAGTGGCTCTGTGTCCCATCCAGGTCTCCATCTTGTGGCTATGTGCCCCATCCAGGTCCCCATCCTGTGGCTATGTTCCCCATCCAGGTCTCCATCTTGTGGCTATGTGCCCCATCCAGGTCCCCATCTTTTGGCTATGTGCCCCATCCAGGTCCCCATCTTGTGGCTATGTGCCACATCCAGGTCCCCATCTAGTGGCTCTGTGCCCCATCCAGGTCCACATCTTGAGGCTATGTGCCCCATCCAGGTCCCCATCTTGTGGCTATGTGCCCCATCCAGGTCCCCATCTTTTGGCTATGTGCCCCATCCAGGTCCCCTCTTGTGGCTATGTGCCCCCTGTGCTGTTCTTCACACACATAAAAAAAAAAGAAGATGATTCTCACCTGTCCTCCGTTCCCTCGGCGTCCTTCCTGCAGATGTGGCCGCAGGCACCACAGAGTCAGACCCCTTGACGATCCCGACCTGGTCCAGGAGGAGCCGCCGACAGCAGCGCTGCATTGCCGCACACAGACTGTCTCCCAGCACAGCATTTCCAATGCCAGCCGCCGGCCAATCAGAGGCCAGCAGCTGACATCAGCGTACGGCAATGACGTCATACTCACTGCGCCGACACGCAGATATCAGCTGCTGGCCTCTGATTGGTCAGCGGCTGTCATTGGAAATGCTGTGCTGGGAAACAGTCTCTGTGTGGCAATTCAGCGCTGCTGTCGGCGGCTCCTCCTGGACCTGGTCAGGATCATCAAGGGGTCTGTGCCTGCGGGCCGCATAAAGCAGCCTCAGGGGCCGCATGCGGCCCGCGGGCCGCGTGTTTGAGACCCCTGCCATAGAGAATCTATTATAGAGAATCTATGGGGTATTGTCAAGAGAAAGATGAGAGACACCAGACCCAACAATGCAGATGAGCTGAAAGACAGCTTTTTGTATTGAAGAACTGAAATAAATTAACTTTTTGATGCTATTCTAATTTAGTGAGATGCACCTGTATATGGAGCAGTGGGACCATCATGCTATATATATGGAGGAGTGGGGGCATCATACTAAATATAGAGCAGTGTGTGTGTGTCACCCCAGGCCTGGATGCCACAAACAATAATCTGTTTCTGAAAGCAGGAGGGAGGTCCCCTGGTTAGGAACAATTACAATACAGCACCTCCTGTTCCAGGCCAGCAGGGGGAGCTGGCTGCCCCTATAAAAGCTGGAACTGGGGGCAGGGTTAGAGAGAACTGGAAGACCTAGCTCAGGAGTGAGACTAGTCCCAGAGAAGGAGGGACAGTTCAGCTGTAGCTGAGGAGTCCGTGAGGCAGAGGAGAAACTGCAAGCCAGGGACAGAGGCGACGAGAGCCGGTCCTGGCAGAGAACCAATCTACCGGACATTGGGGTCCGAGGCTGTCAGGGTTACAAGCCCAGCAGCAGAGAACCAACCTGCGAGGGATTTCAGGTCCCTTGGCCTAAGAAGCCTGGAGGCTCCGCCACACAGAGGGACCAGTACATCGAGGAGCAAGCAACAGGTACCCAAGGCCTGAGTCGCAAGCCATACAGGAGAGAAGTACACGGCCAGCTCAGGGACGTGGGCTATTACACCACAAAAAGGGGGATAGTCAGAAAGAGCATAGAGAGAACGGTAGGCCTACACACTCACCCTGACCAGTGGGGCTCGCCCGAATGCTCTCAGACACCCAGGCCCATTCCTAACCGGTACTGTTGGGTCATTAATAATATCTACAATAAAGACCCTGAACTGTTTGAAGCGGACTCTGAACTCTTACTATTGCGGCCTGCACTATCACCCCCAACATCCACCTACACTGCCCTGAGGATACACTCTTCCCGTGGGGAGTTATCCTACCCCTGTGCTGCACACCAAAACCAGCCTCAGCGGTCTGCCTTGCAGCGGCGGTTATCTCCAACCGCAATCCACGGGTGGCGTAGTCGGACATTCAAAACACTGATAAATAGACTGCCACCATTTGGTCTGACCACCCTGAGCCATGGGATCGGGTTGCCACTACTACCACCATCAGCACCGTACACTAGAAGGCCCGGTTCCGGGTACCCCACGGCCCAGGGGGCGAGTCAGCTTTGGCGTAGTCGGCAGAATTGTGACCAACCCACCACAAACGGGTATTGCGTGCCTGGAAAAGACTCTATACATATCTGAGTGAAGCTTCCCGCCATTCGGGGCCATTTCCCGCCAATCGGAGCCGTTTCCCGCCATCGGGCGCCATCTTCGGGATGCCGCGCCGGAAGAAGAGGGGCGTGGACGTACAAAAACGCGCGAGACCTGAAGTCCCGCCCTACACTGAGACGCTGCGCAAGGTCCTGGAAGGAGATCCAGCGGATGTTGACGTCATCACCGAGCAACGCAAGGTCCTCGCCCAGAGCATCGCGAGCGGAGCCGCGACCTACAGAAGAGGATCGCCAGAAGGTAGGCCACGGTTAACTAGGGGGCAGGAAGATGTCGGACGCGGAGGGACCCTCTACCACCAGCGTAGCCGCTGCAGCTGTGATGCCGTTTTCCATGCCCTATATCCATAGGCGGATTATAATGAGGGCAATCCGGGCGACCGCCCAGGGCCCGAGCCTGCAGAGGGCCCGCGGCTCCAGGCGGGGTGTCTAATGCCGGATTACCCTCATTATATGTGCGGGCCGCCGCAGCACATAGCGGTAGCAGTCGCGGGAGGGGGGGGCCCGACCGCTCCCCCAACAGCGGCCGCCGCTACTTCTTCATCGGCCGGGCCAGCACTGCAGCAGTTAACTTCCCTGTGCTGGCCCGGCCGCGTCACTGCTAGGAGACATGGCCATGTGCGCGGCTGTGTCTCCTAGCTGTGACGTCACGCAGTGCGCCCCGGCCTGCAGTGCTGCACCGGAAAAGAGAGAGAGCAGGCAGGAGGAATTGAGCCGGGGGATGATGAGTGTGTGTGTGTGTGGGCAGATGTGTGTGTGGGCAGGTGTGTGTGTGTTTGTGGGCAGGTGTCTGTGGGGGCAGGTGTCTGTGTGGGCAGGTGTGTGTGTGTGTGTATATGTGTGTGTGTGTGGGCAGGTGTGTGTGTGTTTGTGGGCAGGTGTCTGTGGGGGCAGGTGTCTGTGTGGGCAGGTGTGTGTGTGTGTATATGTGTGTGTGTGTATATGTATATGTGTGTGTGTGTGTGTGTGTGTGTGGGCAGGTGTCTGTGTGGGCAGGTGTGTGTGTGTGTGTGTGGGCAAGTGTGTGTATATGGGTGTGTGTTTGTGGGCAGGTGTCTGTGTGGGCAGGTGTGTGTGTGGGCAGGTGTGTGTGTGTGTGGGCAGGTGTGTGTGTGTGTGGGCAGGTGTGTGTATATGTGTATGTATGTGTGTGTATGTGTGTGTGTGTGTATGTGTGTGTGTGTGTATGTGTGTGTGTATGTGTGTGTGTGTGTATATGTGTGTGTGTTTATGTGTGTGTGTGTTTATGTGTGTGTGTGTATGTGTGTGTGTGTATGTGTGTGTATGTGTGTGTGTATGTATGTGTGTGTATGTGTGTATGTATGTGTGTGTGTGTGTATGTGTGTGTGTGTATGTGTGTGTGTGTGTGTGTATGTGTGTGTATGTGTGTGTGTGTGTGTGTATATATATATACACACACACACACACACACACACTGTATATATATATACATATCTGTAGCTTTGTCGCCATAAAAAGATGGGGGCTCGGACACATTTCTTGCACTTGGGCCCCAAGCTGTTAATGTCCACCCCTACTTTTCTCAACTTATGTAACTATGTAGAATGCACATTAGGAAAATGCTTGAAATGCAATTCCCAATAATATTATTTTACAAGTAATTTCCTCTTTTTTTTTTTTCTTTGTAAAGTGCTAGTAATAAACCCAATCTCTGGATCTAGAAAGTGCAAAACACTCATGACAAACTTGCACATTTAATATCTGTATTTCTTATGGTGCCTAAGGGAAGCCATAATGATAAGGCCCCTGCTTGGTAACAAGTGCAGTTATCTGCCTCTATAACAATAGCAAATTACCAATGATGAAAGGGTTAATACTTGTGCCCTGCATCAGTAATAGACCCTGTAGTCACCATGACAACTGTTATGAGGTCATAAACCAGTGTCATAAAGAAGATTCCATAAAAGAATTCCGCGCTGCCACGATCAGCGCCATTACTGATGCGCCTGAGGACCTTGAGCTTGACCACCCACGTAATGTGCCAAACTTGGTGTAATTTGGAGGTTCTAGCAGGGAAAGGGGTTGTCTGCTTTAGACACCCCTAGGGCATGGGAAGGTAACAAAGGGGGGTCCCTAGACCAGGATCCCCTTCTGTTACCCTCTATATAGAGCAGCTCTCCTTTGGGAGTTCATGGACTGATCTATGACTTTAATGGGTGATAAATTGGGAGGGATCATTTATCCTATTAGGGATTAGGCATAACGAACTGTAACCAAATGTCCAATTTTTTGAGAGGCGGACCTGGATCTGTAAGGGAGAAATTATACATCCACCTGGCCAATCAGATCAACCAAATTCGCTCCATCAATCAATGTGGTGACAGATATCGCAGCCAGATCTCTCCCACATCCGCTTTATCACATTTATAGTCTGTATTTGTTATGTCATTCTCTGTAAATCTGGTAAAATGTACAAATTGTACAATTCTGCAGTTACATCTGTTATATATTGGCACAAACTCTCTAAGCCCAATGGAAGGGCAGCCCTCCATCCATGGTTCCATAGAGGTTTCCTCCACAGGGGGTTTTCCTCTCCTGAGTGCTGGAGGGTGACTCTTCGTGAGTCGGGGGTTGTGCTATTTTCGGTGTCATGTAAATTTAAATAAAATTTTGACCATTTGACACCTAATTGCAATGCTTCGTGTATTTATTTTGTGTGCTTCTGTCTGATTAATTTTGTTTGGGGGACGGGGTCTATCACATACGGCTGGACATCTGCCAGCTGCACAGAACCCAGTAAGCACATTTTGCCCCAGGGGTCGCCCCTGATCTGATGATGATGGTGAAGAGGAGACAAACATTACAGCACAACTCCTGGACGCATGCTCTCATCATTGGATAAAAGAATTGTATTACAGCAGTATAAGCAGATTACTCATCTATTCCTGTAATTTCCGTTGTCTTCAATGGAGAAGGCTGCAAGCAAGATGGTCTATAGGAACAGAGGCTACACAGAATCTTCTTTATCCTGATAGGTGATGGTTCAGTGTCATGTAAATTTAAATAAAGTTGAGAACGTTTGACACCTAATTGCAATGCTTCATGTATTTATTTTGTATGCTTCTGTCTGATTTTGTTTGGGAGTCGGGCTCCATCACATATCACTGAGTGACACGTCTGACATCTGCCGGCCGCAGTTTTGCCCCAGGGGTCGCCCCTGCTCTGGGGAGTATGATGGAGCAGAGAAGATAAGCATTACAGCACAGCACCTGCAAGTGAGCGCTCATCCTCAGAATAAGGACTGATATTACACTATTACAAGCAGCTTCCTCGCCTCATTCACACAGGGAGTATTTTGGGCAGTAATTTACATTAGTATTTGTAAGCTAAAAACCAGAGGGGAACAAACACAGAGAAAAATAATAACTGTACCACTCTCACCTCTTCTGTGTTTTGGATCCACTCCTGGCGTCTGTTAACAAATACTGATGCAAAATATCGCCATGTAAAAGGGCCCTAAATCCTTACTGACTGATTGGACAATTCTTTACAAAAAAAACAATATATGCCTCACCATGCATTTAATCCATCCTGCTGCTCATATCTTCTGGGCTCAGACCCACAATGCCGTGACTCTCGGCCAGTGTACATAAGGAGAAAGTGGGAAAAGTCTCCAATAAAAAATAATTCTCACTTTATTGGTGCAAAATATTAAAATATATAAAAGTCCATGATAGCGGAGATGCAATCTCGACGCGTTTCTGGTTACGCCCTTAGTCAGTGATCCTGTTGTCATGACAACCCGCGCCTCCAGGTATCCCAGCGACGGTGGCCTGCTTAGACCAAGCTAGGAGCATGGTCTCAGAGGCTTCTATCACTGTAACACTGACAGGTAGAATTCATTGCAATGCTTTATAACAGCGATTATACTAATAAAAGCTAGTCCCATAGAGGGACTAAATGAAAAAGTAAAAAAAAGAATGTGAAAAAATATAAAAAAAAAAACCTAATCAAAAAATAAACAAAAAAAAATGAAAATAATGTTATATCAATAAATGGGTAAATTCATATAAAAACTAAAATAAACCAAAAAGGTCCACATATTTGTTATCATCACGTCCACGGCCTATAAAAAGGTCACACTACTTAACGCCTTCAGTGAACATTGTAAAAAAAAAACTATTCTTTTTCATCTTACCACCAAACAAAGAGTGGAATAAAACACGATGAAAAAGTCTAATGGAAATAAAAATGGTATAGCTGAAAACTAGTGACGAGCGAGCACTAAAATGCTCGGGTGCTCGCTGCTCGAGTCAAGCAAATTGGAATACTCGGCTGCTCGGTCCAAGTAACGAGCCCAATGTAAGTCTATGGGAAACTCCAGCATTCTTTCGGCGCCCCCCCCCCCTGGCGGTCTGCAGAGGGCCTAAAAATTGCCCAAATCGATGGGAACAGTACTCAAATGACATGGGAACAGCATGGGGAAGACTCCTGGAAGCATTTCTGACTCCCAGGTCAATGATGTCAACAATGTTGTCAGAGGTATTACGCCACTTTTACGGACTCACAATAAAACATACAAAAACTAAACCAAAATGGATTTTCCTGGGAAATATGTTAACCACTTCGCACCAGAGCCTGTTTTTGCCTTCGTGACCGGGCCAATTTTTTCAATTCTGACCACTGTCACTTTATGAAGCAATTACTCTGGAACGCTTCAACGGATCCCCCTGATTCTGAGATTGTTTTTTCGTGACATATTGTACTTCATGATAGTGGTAAAATTTCTTTGATATCACATGCGTTTATTTGTGAAAAAATCGGAAATTTGGCGAAAATTTTGAAAATTTTGCAATTTTCAAACTTTGAATTTTTAAGCCCTTAAATCAGAGAAATATGTCACACAAAATACTTAATAAATAACATTTCCCACATGTCTACTTTACATCAGCACAATTTTGGAACCAAAATTTTTTTTTGTTAGGGAGCTATAAGGGTTAAAAGTTGACCAGCGATTTCTCATTTTTCCAACAAAATTTACAAAAACATTTTTTTAGGGACCACATCATATTTGAAGTCACTTTGAGGGGTCTTTATGACAGAAAATACCCAAAAGTGACACCGTTCTAAAAACTGCACCCCTCAAGGTGCTCAAAACCACATTCAAGAACTTTATTAACCCTTCAGGTGCTTCACAGAAATTTTTGGAATGTGGAAGAAAAAAATTAACATTTAACTTTTTTCACAAAAATGTTACTTTAGACCCAATTTTTTTTATTTTCACAGGGGTAACAGGAAAAAAATGGACCCCAAAATTTTTTGTGCAATTTCTCTTGAGCGTGCTGATACCCCATATGTGAGGGAAAACCACTGTTTGGGCGCACGGCAGGGCTCGGAAAGGAAGGAGCGCCATTAGACTTTTTGAATGTAAAATTTGTCTGAATAATTAGCAGACGCCATGTTGCGTTTGGAGAGCTCCTGATGTGCCTAAACAGTGGAAACCCCCCACAAGTGACACCATTTTGGAAACTAGACCCCTTAGGGAACTTATTTAGATGTGTGGTGAGCACCTTGAACCCCAAGGTGCTTCACAGAAGTTTATAATATTGAGCTGTAAAAATAAAATTTTCACATTTTTCCCACAAAACCGTTTTTCATCCCTTAATTTTGCATTATCATAAGGGTAATAGGATAAATTGCACCATGAAATTTGTTGTGCAATTTCTCCTGAACACGCTGATACCCCATATGTGGAGGCAAATTACTGTTTGGGCGCATGGCAGGGTTTGAAAGGGAAGGAGCGCCATTTGACTTTTTGAATGTAAAATTTGTTTGAATAATTAGCAGACGCCATGTCGCATTTGGGGAGCCC